>NC_090269.1:72933355-73163355 GCF_040414725.1 Anabrus simplex
TTCCATGGCTTCCCATTTTCACACAAGGTTACGGATGCTTCCTTACAAAACCCAGCCCTTGCCATCCTAGCGTCGCCGAAAACCTTCAGTACGTTAGTGCGACGTTAAAACCACAAGCAAAAGAAAATTCAGAACCAAAGAGACTTTATATTTCATTGTAAAAATCCCACATGGATATGTAAAAGTGGCACTTAGTGAATAGTTAGTGACGAAGTCTGGCACGGTTTCCGGTTTGATGTATGCTCTCATAAGTATATCCAATGTTTTGAAACTAAAATTGGTAAGGGATTTACTATAAGACTCTGTGTGTAATCGGAAAATGGGAGATTAGTAGACTCCGGACTTTCAAGCATTAACAGGTTAGAATGCAAAGTTACTGAAGAGAGCAGCAAGTATAGTCTACCTTCACAACGAACGTGCTCTGTGGTTTGCATAAACATTAAGTGTACGGTCCACCAGAACCCCTATAATTTATGGTACTCTTGCTACATTATGGAAGAGCGGGTGGCCAACACTTTCTACTGACTAAATTAGTTTACAGTCTGACCTGTTACTGCATAAAAATCCGGGCTTTAGTGATTAGAATATTATTAGTACTTGGAAAATGCTAAGTCACACATGCACTGCGGAGTTCCATGCATGCCCTACTTCACTGAATTATTATGCTCACCCGAGAGTGTTACGCACCGTTAATATATCACATCATCAAGTTGTGTCTAACATTGTAGCGTACTACTTCTTCCGTCATTTTAAATGTGTAGTTATGTACTTTCAGCGCTACGATCCGTGGCTTACTCATCAGCGTTTTCGTCTTCGGGCCTCCGATTACTGAATTCGATTATTTATGAAGTGGTAAGGTTTTAATCTGTCTGTTTTTCTTCCGCTGAAGGCTGGTTGGATCCTCAGAAAGCACAACCAAAAGCTATGTAGGTTTAGGATAACCGCTAAAACCGACAGCAGTGCCGTATTGAGACGCACAAGGCATGATGAACAGTGAAGTAGTTTTACATTGCTTCCCTCGCGGGCTAAAAGTGGTACTGAAACACAACTAAACCTCGTGCTCTGAATGTTAATGGCTCCCACACCTCTGCGGCTTCCATATTGTGACAGCCATAAACGTAACCTAGACTTTGGTAGAGCTACATCTTAATCTACTCTGTGCCGAGAGAAAGATGCAAAAGTGCTGCGTTCATCAAGAAAAGCAACAGACTAAGGACTGCGTGTGTGTGATGCCCTTAACAATCGTACAAATCACACACAACACTACCCTCCTCTACATCAGCACGCACTTTCCTATACAGTGTGTTTGGGAAATAAGAGCAAATATATTTTTTCTGACGATTATTGGTACAAACCTCTGCACATATAACATGAAAATAATAATATAATTTGAACTTGTAACTAGGGTTTCCATGAAGTTCAGGATGAAATTCAGGACACCAACATCGACACGTTCTAAATATAGACGCCGACTCCACAGGAGCACTTGCCCCCATGCTCAAAATCCCGCTTTTTCAGGACGTATGGAAATGCAATTGTGATTTTCCTCCCGTAAAAGTATTTAATATATATTCGTCTTTGTTTCCGTGTTCAAGATCAGAATTTGGTGCCTATGGTTCCAACGAGTGTATTGGGGTAATTCCATATGAACTATCCCATCCATTACCAAACGCCACACTTGTTATACGATGTTAGTGTAATAAATCAAATACAGAAAGAATAAGAAATCATATTTTAGTAAAATACGTACTTTATAGACCACTCCAAAGTATATTTTGAAGTAACAGATGACAAATTCCCTTTCACGAGCACTTGAGCAAAATTTTAAATAATTTGCTCTGATTTTTAAAATTCAGAACATTTAGGGATTTTTAAAAATTCAGTCAGGACGTCGGGATATATGCTCAAATTCAGGACAATCCCGCTTTATTAGGACGTATGGCAACCCGACGTGTAACACAATATTATGAGAAAGAAAGGTCTCCATCTGAGGTTTACTAGAAAAATATTATTTATATTATTAAGTACTTCATTTATGTAAAATAGTCATTTATTCGAATAATACGATGCTTAGGTCGTTTCCCCTAACAGTATTCGCCGGTAGATGGCTCTATGAAGATTGTCTCCGCTGATCTTTCTATACCAGCCCGAGAGAGAGCTCTGTGAAAGTTGCCTATGCATATATTTCTATTTTAGTCCGATAGATGGCTCTGTAAAATCAAGTTATCCGAATAATGTATCTGTTGCTCCATGTTGGTTCTAATACGCGATAAACAAAAGAAATCCATATCCGGATATTCTATATTTTAAAAATTCCTTTACTGGGCAAGTTGGCCGTGTGGTTAGTGGCGCGCAGCTATAAACTTGCATCCGGGAGGCAGTGAGTTTGAACCCCACTGTCGGCAGCCCTGAAGTTGATTTCCCGTGGTTTCCCATCTTCACGCCAGGCTGTACCTTAATTAAGGCCAGGACTGCTTCCTTCCCACACCTAGGTCTTTCCTAATCCATCGTCGCCATAAGACCTCTCTTTCTCGGTTCGACGTAAAGCAAGTTGGAAATAAAATCATTTGTTATGAAATTTACATTGAATTATTCAGTGTACTGTTATTAAATTAAACCTGTATGCACTTCCAAGCATGACATTTCGCTGCAGAAATGGTAAATGGACCGTTTAATTCGTGTTGCTTCAAAAGTTTGGTTTATTTTCCACAACCTCAAGTAAACGACGTACTTAAAGGTGTGATGCTACATGTTAATGATTTCATGAACCATATAAGGCAGAATAATAGTACAGTGGCCCTTGCATCCTTCTGTACTAAAGGTAGCCACATTCCAGGATTAGGTCCTTACTGTTTTAAGATTCAGGGATGATTTATAGGTACATTTCAGATTTACTGCACGCTGAAAATTGCCGAGCATTATACGACCAGCTTTGTGTGATAGAAAAGAATTTGTTATGAAAATTACATAAATTGCCAAGGTTAAAATATTCCATATGTATAGTCACAAAGGAAGTGTCAGTTTAAAGGCAAATAAATGGTCTTCCAGAGTTCAGTATATTTTCCGTTACTTTTCTCGTTCTTCCTTCATGATCTTTGTTCGCAGCTATTGCTGCGACATGCCAATCGTTTCAGAGAAAATAATTAAGTTGATAATTTGTAGCTTAGATAAGTACTTCATGATGATTGACTCAAATTTTTCTGACGTGTATTCCAACGATTTCACTAAAAACGTTCGCTTCTTATACATAGAATATTTTCTTTTTTTTTTTTGCTACTTGCTTTACGTCGCACCGACACAGATAGGTCTTATGGCGACGATGGGACAGGAGAGGGCTAGGAGTGGGAAGGAAGCGGCCGTGGCCTTAATTAAGGTACAGCCCAAGCATTTGCCTGGTGTGAAAATAGGAAACCACGGAAAACCATTTTCAGGGCTGCCGACAGTGGGGTTCGAACCAACTATCTCCCGAATACTGGACACTGGCCGCACTTAAGCGACTGCAGCTATCAAGCTCGGTGAATGTTTTCATACAACTTACGCATGCATACTACCTGAAGCTGCTATGCAGTGATGTACTTAGAATTGTTTCTTGTACATTATGCACGAATACGTTGAAGCCATCGTGAAATTATGCGTGCAGCTTCAGTTGAGTTATGTACTTACGAGTTAGATTGCTTCTTTCACATTATGCATGCAGAATGCGTCCTGAAGCGTAGTACGGCGGGTGGAATAAGCTGAGGGGCAAACGAATCTGTTACGTACCACACAAACATTGCACCCTACTTCAAGATCCCATTCACTAAAAAAAAAAAAAAAAAAAAAAAAAAAATCAAACAAAACATATTTTACGAATTGTTGACATTTACCGCTACCTTCTGTAAGGTTGTTTCTCAAAACCCCTGTATACAGGAGACACTATCTAGAAGGATCTTCTTAAAAAAAGCTACACTAGACTAACAACTGCCACACCGTAACAGATGGCGAGGAATTGTGAGTGCGACCAAAAGTCACCCTGACTGATACCTAGACCTTTTAAATACTAAAAATTTCATTTTAATTACCTAAAATAGGCTTTCAGATATGAAAAAATAGGTTCTAAAAGTATATTTTAGACAGCTCCAGTTTTACGGACGTTTGTGACTAAAGAAGTACAAAATATGCTAGCAAATATGACCTAAAACTAGATTTCTGTGACCAAAAAAGGTGAAATATGACTTATGGAATTTAGTGATAAGTAAAAAAATTGAGAGTATTACCAAAAAGTAATACAGTAAACAGATTCAAATCGTGCAAACTAGAGAAAAATGAAATGAAATGGGCTATGGCTTATAGTGCCGGGAATGTCCGAGGACAATTTCGGCTCGCCAGATGCAGGTCTTTAGATTTCACACCCGTAGGCGACCTGCGCGTCGTGATGAGGATGAAATGATGATGAAGAAGAGGCATACATCCAGCCCCCGTGCCAACGGAAATTACCAACTATGGTTAAAATTCCGGGACCCTTGTGACAAAAGTCCAGCATGCTAACCATTTAGCCATGGAGCCGGGAAAACTGACAGAGCTACAATAAGTTAGTTAATTCACATTATATCACTTTACTGCTGCTACCTTAACTTCAGACCGTTTACAAAAGAAAATTGTTCCGTCAATAGGTCTTTCACATAATTTCTTAATTTTACATCACTGCACTTCACTTTAGGTATGATAGGATTCACTGTAGAACTAGACGTGTGACCAATCTCTTGAAATTCGTTGTTGTTGAAAGGGGACCCGTCAAGGACGAAATAATTGCTTCTCAGCTAATAATAGCCTATCTACTGAAATGACATTCTCCCCGATGAGATGTCCGCACAGCAGCTATTTCTCCAAATCAGGTCTTCTAAACCTTCTACATGTCTATTCCGCGAAAAAATATATCTCCTACATTATTTCGAAATCCCGTATTCGAAACTCGACTTAGATATCATCATGTACCTTGTTAAAAACGACCCCTCAATTCAAGCAAAAATGCTCAAAATACAACCAAACATGACCTTATATAATTTAAATGAACAAAATATGACTGAGTGAAATATGCATTTATAAGCAACATGATGCCATCCATTAAGATGAATCCGACCATCGGCAATTCTATGAATTAGCGCTGTTCAAGTTGTCCTGTTCCACACTGCCTACTTTAGTTGTTCCAAGGTGAGGGTGGTGTCTATATTAATGGTGTCTAAACAACGAGTCCTCTAGTGAACTCGTCTTCCTGTATCGCAGATCATTCCTAGCATGATTGCTTCTTCCAATGCATCTGATCGCATAACATGGCCAGAGTATGCGTGTCTCAGCTTCGTAATCTTACCAACCAATGACATACGCGGCTTGATGCGCTCTAAAACTGCCTTATTGGTGATTTTTGCAGTCCATGGTATTCGTAAGTGTCTTCACCAACACTAGAGTACAAAAGCGTCGATCTTCCTTTCGTCTGCCTGTTTCAGCGTCCAGCTCTCACATCAATACATGAGAAGCATTCCACCTTTAAAAGGTCCACTGAAGCTTAGTTGTACAACGATGCTATTCCACGCCATATCTCCACTGACAGCTCGGAACATACCGCTTAGTTAGGCAGCTCGTCTCCTTATTTCCAAGTCGTCCTACCCTAAAGTTTCCAACATTTTCGTGACACTACGCATTTACTGAAAATCACCCTGAACAAATCGAACTGCTTGTCTTTGGACCTTTTCCAGTTTTTGTATCAATTAATCCTTATGTCGGTCCCATAAAGAGAAGCATACTCTAATTGAAGTCTTACCAGGGATCCTTACTACACCCCTTAAACACCCCCACAACCATGCATTAAACTGAATGTGGCTAAGTGTTGTCGTGTATCAATACGATGCCTGTTTACCAAAATTTAGGTCCTTTTTACTACCATTTATGGTACTAATGTGCCCTGCAGGTGGGGAAACAGTATCTACATTGAAGTGTTTACGCACATCTATTAACTGATGTTTGGCTGTTATAACTGATATTATGAACTGACGATCGTAAGGGTAAGGAAAAATGTGCCTGCTCTTTCCTTGGAATGGAATTGCAATGGAATAGAGATTCCTTATTAACCGCAGTTACTGAACCAATTATGTATATTCTACTGATGAGTACAGGGCCCTAAACCGGTTACGTGAACGAATTTGATCCGCGGAATGTCACTGTAATATTTATCCTAAATGGAAGTAATAATTGCCTTTACTCAAATCAAGTGTAAAATCTGCGGTAAATTAAGAAATAGTACGAAATATTTTATCTGTAGAGAACAATATGGATACATACTTTATTACCTTGCTGCTTGTTGTTTAAAGGAGCCTGACATCTAGGTCAACGGCCAATTTATTACCTTATAACTTTTCTTTCTGCTATCCCGCAGCGCTTCCGTACGTTTTTTCTTCGTCTAACACTTTCGTGTGTGGTGTTATTGCTCACTGAAGTTGTTTGAATTAATTAGGTGTATTTTATTCATGTTGCTCATTCGTTTTGTGCCCTCACTCATTCTATATATATAGATAGATATATATAGATATATTTATTGGTCCAGGGATCATGCTATTTTGCTGTTTGAACTGCCAGTGCTAATCATATGGATAAAGATAACGAGAATTCACAGACATAGCACTCCCATTTGTCGGTCCTAGCCTTGGACCTCAAGAAAGAAACAAAGGACGGCACCCACAGCGGAATGAAACATAAGGGAGTTCTGTCTACAGCCCGTAAGTACGTATACATACACTGACTGACAGTGACAATGCAACACCAAGGAGGAGTGGTTCGAAAGTTGGGGAAAAAACAGAGACGGCACGGATGAATAATTGATGTTCATTTCAAACCGATATGCAGGTTACACAATGCGCACGGCATCGACTCAGTAGGATGTAGGACCACCGCGAGCGGCGATGCACGCAGAAACACGTCGAGGTACAGAGTCAATAAGAGTGCGGATGGTGTCCTGAGGGATGGTTCTCCATTCTCTGTCAACCATTTGCCACAGTTAGTCGTCCGTACGAGGCTGGGGCAGAGTTTGCAAACGGCGTCCTATGAGATCCCACACGTGTTCGATTGGTGAGAGATCCGGAGAGTACGCTGGCCACGGAAGCATCTGTACACCTCGTAGAGCCTGTTGGGAGATGCGAGCAGTGTGTGGACGGGCATTATTCTGCTGAAACAGAGCATTGGGCAGCCCTTGAAGGTACGGGAGTGCCACCGGCCGCAGCACATGCTGCACGTAGCGGTGGGCATTTAACGTGCCTTGAATACGCACTAGAGGTGACGTGGAATCATACGCAATAGCGCCCCAAACCATGATGCCGCGTTGTCTAGCGGTAGGGCGCTCCGCAATTACTGCCGGATTTGACCTTTCTCCACCCCGACGCCACACTCGTCTGCGGTGACTATCACTGACAGAACAGAAGCGTGACTCATCGGAGAACACGACGTTCCGCCATTCCCTCATCCAAGTCGCTCTAGCCCGCCACCATGCCAGGCGTGCACGTCTATGCTGTGGAGTCAATGGTAGTCTTCTGAGCGGACGCCGGGAGTGCAGGCCTCCTTCAACCAATCGACGGGAAATTGTTCTGGTCGATATTGGAACAGCCAGGGTGTCTTGCACATGCTGAAGAATGGCGGTTGACGTGGCGTGCGGGGCTGCCGCCGCTTGGCGGCGGATGCGCCGATCCTCGCGTGCTGACGTCACTCGGGCTGCGCCTGGACCCCTCGCACGTGCCACATGTCCCTGCGCCAGCCATCTTCGCCACAGGCGCTGCACCGTGGACACATCCCTATGGGTATCGGCTGCGATTTGACGAAGCGACCAACCTGCCCTTCTCAGCCCGATCACCATACCCCTCGTAAAGTCGTCTGTCTGCTGGAAATGCCTCCGTTGACGGCGGCCTGGCATTCTTAGCTATACACGTGTCCTGTGGCACACGACAACACGTTCTACAATGACTGTCGGCTGAGAAATCACGGTACGAAGTGGGCCATTCGCCAACGCCGTGTCCCATTTATCGTTCGCTACGTGCGCAGCACAGCGGCGCATTTAACATCATGAGCATACCTCAGTGACGTCAGTCTACCCTGCAATTGGCATAAAGTTCTGACCACTCCTTCTTGGTGTTGCATTTGCTCTGTCAGTCAGTGTATTTCTCTAGTAACGACGGTATTTCTTACCACTGAATTTACACTTTATTTGAGTAAAACAAGTTATTATCTTCCATTTGGGACAAATATTACAGTGACATTTCGTGGATCACATTCATTCACATAACCCCCTAAACCTTATAATTTGTGGTTAACAATGATAACCAAACGGCTACAGAAATACACAATCTGGTGCTTCGTTCTGAAGTTGAACCGACTAACACTGGTAGACAATAATGACTTGCAGAAAGACACTGCCTTCCGGGCTATTAGGCCGAGGTTGTATTTTGATGAGTGTCGATGTTCCACCTACTGCACAGCAGGCCTTGTCAAGTCAGTCAAATGGAATTGACCTTTTATTATACAGGTGAGGAGGCAAGCGTTCTCTGCGCACTCCAGTTCTCTGCTGCCGATCTGCTGCCTGATTCAGAGTATTGGCACTCAAATTCCTCTCATTCTTCCTTGTGATTGAGGTTCTTGATAGCCTCCTTTACTTCTGTCACTTTAGGATGTAAACGACCATGAAACTGGTAGGTAGAATTCGACACAGTAGTGTCCAGATGAACTATTATTCAGAATATAAAAACTGTCGGTGTTATATCTCTGCTGGCACGAAGTCCTAACACTCGAAAAAAAAGGTCCCCTTGCCTGAGTAATTAAATCACATAAGAAAATCAGTCTAAGCTCTGATAATTAAACACCCACGGACATTCCAAAATGATTATAAATAGAAGAGAAACACAACAAGTGAAACAGTTCCGGTAAATCGGACAATAATGTCAAAAATCTTCAGCGTGAAACTGAAATCAAGAGTTGAATAGTTATGGCTAAACAGACATTTCGCGTAATGTAGTCTCTGACATGTCAATGCACCATATAAATCAGCGTAAGGAAGGAAACTTGTGAAGGCTATATTAAACATTATACGCCACTGAGATGTGGTGCTGGCATCTTTCAGATAAAATAAGCTGGATGCAGAAGTGCTAGATCGAATTAGTGAGGAACGACTGCTATTCAAACTACTCCAGAGGAGGAAGCGTCGTGCCTGGGGCACAAACTGCGGCATGGCGGACTAATGATCGATGATCGATTACTATTATTAATGGCGTATGGCCTCCGGAAAGGCCTTGTGCGGGTCTTTCTGCCGTAGACGGCCTATTAGGCGACGTGCATGTCTATGAAGATGAGGGCCCTACCTGGGATGATTTATAATGCTGAATACGTCACACACACCCAGCCCCCGAGTATTGGAATATACCAAATTAAGTTAAAATCCACGACTCGGCCGGGAATCGAACCCGGGACGCTCTGGACCAAAAGTCAGCACGCTAACCATTTAGCCATTGAGCCGGACATGGAAGGTACTCATTTATGAGGATATTACTTATTGACACATGTCTGAAAAGCTATAATTCGGCCTGAAAGATAGATAACTCACTTGGAGGAGATTTATCGTACGGACAAACCAGTTGAGGCGATATAACACTTGTGTTCTTTCATCCTCTGTCTTCTTTTTCTTCTTCTTTATCTGTTTATCCTCCAGGGTCTTTTTTCTCTCTGACTCAGCGAGAGATCCCACCTCTACAGCGGGAGAGGATGACCAGTACCTCGCCCAGGCGACCTCACCTGCTATGCTGAACAGGGCCCTTGCAGGGGGATGGGAAGATTGGAAGGGATAGACAAGGAAAAGGGAAGGAAGCGGCTGTGGCCTTAAGTGAGGTACCATCCCGGCATTTGCCGGGAAAACCACTTCCAGGAGGGAATCGAATCCACCTCCACTCAGCTGACCTCCCGAGGCTGAATAGACCCTGTTTCAGCCCTCGTACCACTTTTAAAATTTCGTGGCAGAGCCGGAAATCGAACCCGGACCTCCGGGTGTGGCACGTAATCACACTGACCACTACACCACAGAGGTGGACTCATCCTTGTGTCAATACATTAATACTGCAACAAAGAAACAAACCAGTGGTGCAAATATACATTCGTTTCTTGACTTGTCATTGCGACTGGTGCCCAGCTAGATAGCTTACAGATACTGGAGTTTCACATCCTCGACGTAAATCTTGGCCAGATAGTGGCAATACTACATTTGGCAACAACAAAGAATGTGGTATACTATTGTGCTAGGAATGGAGCTTTGTGTGGATCCTTGACTGCAATTAACAACTGGACTCTTTTCGTAGTAGTGGTGAAAGTAATATTTTGATTTTATGGCACTTGAAGTCCCGCTTGAAATGTATGACTACTTCACATGTGTTTTCCATGTACTGCAGGCGTTGTAGATAAGTTTAAGTAGGGTGAAAGGTAATTGAACGTTATGAAATGGTAAAAAAAAAAAAAAAAAAATTAAAAAAATGGAATATCGTGAATAGCACGGTGTTGTTAGTTACTTAAGGACATGGGAAAACAGCAATACAAAACACCACCATTCACACTCTTAGAAATATGTGAGGTCCACCTTTGTGGTGTAGTGGTTAGTGTGATTAGCTGCCACCCCCGGAGGCCCAGGTTCGATTCCCGTTTCAGCCAATTTGAATAGTGATAAGAGGGCTGGAACGGGGTCCACTCAGCCTCGGGAGGACAACTGAATAGAGATGGGTTCGATTCCCACCTCAGCTATCCTCGAAGTGGTTTTCCGTGGTTTCCCACTTCTCCTCCAGGCAAATGCCGGGATGGTATCTGACTTAAGGCCACGGCCGCTTCCTTCCCTCTTCCTTGGCTATCCCTTCCAATCTTCCCATTCCCTGCAAGGCCTCTGTTCAGCCTAGCAGGTGAGGCCACCTGCGCGAGGTACTGGTCCTCCTACCCAGTTTTATTCCGCGACCCAATGTTTCACGCTCCAGGACACTGCCCTTGAGGGGGTAGATGTGAGATCCCTCGCTGATTCCGAGGGGAAAACCAACCCTGGAGTGTAAACAGATTAAGAAGAAGAAGAAATATATGAATAGGGAATTTATTTTTTACTGAGAGTGGATTAGGCCACACAGATTTCAATCAGACTAGGGTGAATGATCAATAAACATATCTCAATCTAATGGCAATAATAAAAGCTATTCAATGGTGTTGTTATAAGTAATTCACTAAAAGTAGCAACTGGACGGCTCGGAGGTGTGACTTTGAATATGTACTGTAGAAGTATAGCAATAGATAAGGTCTGAAAATCTCGTCGGTTTCCTTTGGCATTAGTGAGCAGTAGGGTGATGCGCCGAACATGTGTAGAACCCTCACTATTGAAACAGCAATCATAATTAGCGTTTCTTTTCCTTCTTTCTTTCTTCTCATTCTGAATTAATGTAGACAAGAATTTGAATAATAATAGTAATAATAATAATAATGGCCCTACAGGAAAAAAGGTACCCAGATGAAGAGATTTTTGAATCTGAAGGCTACCGATTTTTCAAGAGCAAAGCGCAAAGAGGAATCCTCAATGGAGCTGCGATGCTTGGAACCGCGTTTACTGTTAGAACCAAGATCCTTAAATCGGTTGCAAATTTCGAACCTGTGAATGACAGATTGTCTATACTCACAATTAAATGCGCGAACAAAACCTACGCCCTAGTTAACGCACATGCTCCTACAAACGATAAGAACAAGTCTGATCCAGACGAAGTTGATAATTTCTGGGACCTACTGGATGAAAAATTGAACAAAATCCCCAAACACCATGTCGAGCTTCTTTTGGGTGTCTTCAATGCCCAACTAGGTCGTGAACAGAAGTACAAGAAAGTTATAGGAAATTACCCTGCTCACAAAAGAACCAATCCCAACGGCAAAAGACTGGTGACCATTTGCGAAAATCACAACCTGCAGGTCATGTCGACCCACTTTCGCCATCTACCCAGAAATCAAATGACTTGGCGTTCTCCCGTCCAAGCTCTCAGAGAGTTCCAAATTGATCATGTTGCGAACTCCAGGAGAAGCAGCCCTGAGATTATGAATGTCAAAGTAAAGAAAGGCATCAATGTGGCCTCAGATCATTATATGTCTCTTATCAAATTCAAACCAATTCCCGCAAACACAAGGAAGACAACCAAACAGATCACATGCTTCGACAATGATAAACTTCGGCAAAGGGTCGAGGAGTTCCAGGAGAAGGCTAGACCAAATGACTGTGACTTTAACAACGCCAAAAGTCTCCTTGTTGAGCCCGCCAAAGACGTTGCAGAAATCAAGAGAAGCAAAAAGCATGCTTGATGGAATAGTACCTGCGAATCAGTCCTCCAAGAAAGACTCAATGCATGGAAACAGTACAACTCTACGAAATCAGAAAATGATTGGGAAACCTACAAAACCCAACGTGCCCAAGCAGCTAGGGTGTTCAGAACTGAGAAAAGTAAATACGAAAAATCTCTCATTGAAAAGATAGAACAAAACTTTAGGAAGAATGAAAGCAGAGAGTACTACAGAGCCTTCAAACGCAAACTCACTGGCTATAAACCACCATCTCTATGCTTTGAGCGAACGAACGGCACACTGGCGACGTCAAATGAAGAAAATTGCAGCATTCTGGCAGATTACTTCAAGAATTTTCTTAATTGCTCTAAACCGCAAAGCGCCATTGAGACCAAGGAACCCTTACTCAGGTACCCAGATTACAGACCACCCGACAGAGATGAAATCAAGCGCCACATTGCCCGTATAAAAAATAACAAAGCGCCGGGGGAAGACTCAGTAGTAGCAGAACTATGGAAATATGCCCCAGAAGAATCACTTGATATCTTGCAAAAGCAAATAGAAGAAATTTGGAACAAGGAGACCCTACCCGAAGATTGGAAAATAGCTTTGATCCATCCATTACATAAAAAAGGCAGGATGAAGAACATCAACAACTACAGAGGAATATCTTTGCTACCCGTGACTTACAAAATTCTATCACTTGCCATCCTGGAGCGTTTGGAAGCACAAGTCGAACATCAAATAGGTGAATACCAAGGAGGGTTCAGAAAAGGTCGCTCAACAGCTGAACAGATCCAAAATCTCAAGACGATCATCAGATATTGTACACTAAGTTCCAAGCAGTATGTGTCTGTCTTTGTGGACTTTAAGAAAGCGTACGACTCCATTGACCGGGAAGTCCTGCTAAACATTTTAAATGAATTTGGAGTTGATTTGAAACTGCTGGCATTAATTAGAACCACCCTGACCGATAAAAAATATAGGTTAAGTTCCACGGTTGTCTCTCGCATTCCTTTGACATCAAAACAGGAGTCCGACAAGGTGACGGGCTATCCCCGATACTCTTCAACTGTGTTCTTGAAAAGATCATCAGAACCTGGCGGGTGAGATTACAGGAAACCAACTACAGTCCATTGAGAATAGGAACTAAATCCAAGGGGATCGCAACAGACTGCTTAGCATTTGCCGACGATATTGCTGTTCTCTCAACCGACATAGAAACCGCTAGAGCTCACGTTGAAATTTTAAAAGAAATTGCCGAACAAACTGGTTTGCAGATATCGTTGGAGAAAACAGAAGTAATGACTAACATCAGAGAGGCTCCACCAAAACTCCATACAAAATACGGGGACATCACCCGAGTAGACAAATTCTAATACCTGGGTGAGATCATCATGAAAAATGGACTGGACAAAGAAGCACTTCAGGAGCGAGTACGCAAACTGGAAATAGCCTACCAAACATCCCGCACAATCTACAACAAAAAATGCCTTTCCCAAAATACCAAGATACGTCACTATGAAACAGTTCTGAAGCCAGTAGTTCTATATGCAGCCGAAACCCTGTCTCTAAATGCCAATAAAGGACTCCTTGAAGAACTGGAGAAAAGAGAACGCAAAATTGTGAGAGGAATCTTGGGATCAAAGTACAGAAATGGAATCCATCAAAAGAGATCCAACAAGGAAGTTTACAGCAAAATAGAGAAAATTACCGACACAATCAGAAAAAGACGGGCACGATTTTACGGTCATCTGAAAAGAATGGACAGAAGAAAGTTAACTAAAGAAATCTTTCACTTTTTTGATTCAAACCCCAAAACCACAATTCCCTGGTTTAGAAATACCAAAGAAGACCTGCAAATGCTACATATCTCAGCTGAAGACGCCTTTAACAGAGATCTCTTCCGCAAGAAAATATTGACGAACGGGCTAAACCGAGACGAGCAGCCGAAGAGAAGACACGGTGCCCCTTGGACAGAGGAGCGTAAGCAGGCCCACTCACAAAGAATGAGGGAAATTTGGGCTCTAAAGAAGGCCAAGTTCAGTGTCAAATGCAACTAGACTTAACGTATTATCATAATAATAATGTTATTTGCTTTTCGTCCCACTAACTACTTTGGACGGATTTTCGGAGACGCCAAGGTGCCGAAATTTTGTCCAGCAGGAGTGTTTTTTACCTGCCAGTAAATCTACCGACACGAGGCTGACGTACTTGAGCACCTTCAAATACCACCGGACTCAGCCAGGATCGAACCTGCCAATTTGGGTTCAGAAGGCCAGCACCTCAGCCCGACCCACAACAATTTGTGATTGTACATTGAAGTACTGACAAGGTGGATCCAATAACAAAAAGAAACACTAATTGTAGCAGTCAATACACACCAATACAGCCAAGATTTTCAAAATTGTAGATTCTAAGCAATCATAATTTCAAAATTTCCTCGGACATATTTTTCGTCTAATTTAGTTCTATTTTATTTTCATTTGTTTTGTTTGGATTCATTTTAATTTGCTTTGTCGTTCTGTTTTCCAATTTTTGTTCATTTCGTTTTGCTTTGCTTTGTTTTGCCTGTATTCTGTTTTGTTTTGTGTTGTTGTATGATTCCTTTTGTGTTGACTTGTTTTGTTGAATGCAACGCATTTCGGATTGTAAGAACTCTTTTGTTACCATGTTTAGAAATTATAAAGAAACACCTTCTTTCCTTTGTCTACGATCCCTTGGTCACCGAAAATGTCAGAGAAGGAACTCCACTATCTTTGTCCCATAGTCCTTAGTGCACGCATATAACCGTGTCGTACTTCTTCAGCACATAAACCACCTTCCATATTCCACTTCTCCTGACATATTCTGCACTAATATCAATCTCACATGGGGTACAGAACACTATGAATGGAATGTTACTTAAATTAATGGCAAGGAAGGCCTGAAGAAGCTGCCGTAGCGTGTAACGGGACCTCTGACGTCACAGCGCGCCACCTACACTTGGCCCAAAGTAGAACGCGTGTGGGACAGTCTCTTTTTACTAAACTGGCACACCCTTCACAAAGGAACCTCTCCGCACCTCGAAAGATAGTGTTCCTTTCTACATTGTATAAAAAAGAACATTGAGCCAATTTGGATAATTATTTCTACGTTTCATAACGTTTGGCTCTCCTGTTAATCAGACAATATTAAATACTATTAATAACAATCATAATACATACATACATTATCATTATAGTCTGTTATGCCTTTCAGCGTTCAGTCTGCAAGCTTCTGAGAATTTACTAAACGTCGCCACAATCCTCGATTTGCAACTAGTGTTGTGGCCTCATTTAGTTCTATAACTCTTATCTTTAAATCTTTAGAAACCGAGTCTAACCATCGTCGTCTTGGTCTCCCTCTACTTCTCTTACCCTCCATAACAGAGTCCATTATTCTCCTAGGTAACCTATCCTCCTCCATTCGCCTCACATGACCCCACCACCGAAGCCGGTTTATGCGTACAGCTTCATCCACCGAGTTCATTCCTAAATTAGCCTTTATCTCCTCATTCCGAGTACCCTCCTGTCATTGTTCCCACCTGTTTGTCCCAGCAATCATTCTTGCTACTTTCATGTCTGTTACTTCTAACTTATGAATAAGGTATCCTGAGTCCACCCAGCTTTCGCTCCCGTAAAGCAAAGTTGGTCTGAAAACAGACCGATGCAAGGATAGTTTCGTCTGGGAGCTGACTTCCTTCTTACAGAATACTGCTGATCGCAACTGCCAGCTCACTGCATTAGCTTTACTACACCTTGATTCAATCTCACTTACTATATTACCATTCTGGGAAAACATACAACCTAAATACTTGAAATTATCGACTTGTTCTAGCTTTGTATCACCAATCTGACATTCAATTCTGTTGAATTTCTTACGTACTGACATCAATTTAGTCTTCGAGAGGCTAATTTTCATACCATACTCATTGCACCTATTTTTAAGTTCCAAGATATTAGACTGCAGGCTTTCGGCACAGTCATAATAAATAATAATAATAATAATAATAATAATAATAATAATAATAATAATAATAATAATAATAATAATAATAATAATAACAATAGCGGAACCCGAAAATCGAAGTAGACTGGTAGACACCAAAAAGGATCAGACAGAAGTCAATATTTAACCCCTGGCAAGTACGCGGGCTTCATAGGCCTATAGACAGAAAATCAACTCGTACAAGTTCTCAAGCAAGCAACCGAAGGCAAGAAATTTGAAACTCAGAAAATGCCTGGACACAAGAAAAACGATGGAACCTTAACGCGAGGATGAGGAAGTTTAGGGGAGATAAGAACAATTTAATGACTCTATGCACTACTTAGATCCCCCCTGCAAATAATAATAATAATAATAATAATAATAATAATAATAATAATAATAATAATAATAATAATAATAATGATTTCGTGTGGCTAATTCTAGCCCAGTGCACCCCTCCGATGACGGTTGGCGGCATCTGCCATGTGTAGGTAACTGCGTGTTATTGTGATGGAGAATAGTGTTATGTGTAGTGTGTGAGTTGCAGGGATGTTGGGGACAGCACAAACACCAAATCCCCGGGGTCATTGGAATTAACCAATGAAGGTTAAAATCCTCGACCCGGCCGGGAATCGAACCCGGGACCCTCTGAACCGAAGGCCAGAACGCTGACCATTCAACCAACGAGTCGTAAATAATAATAATAATAATAATAATAATAATAATAATAATAATAATAATAATAATAATAATAATGTGAATATTGTGTTACATCGCTTTCAAAAAATTGGCTCTACCTGGATGACCCTTTAACTTGCCGTCAGTTTCAACTTCCTGTTCTCTGTACTAGGTCATACTAAGTTTCTCGCAACGTTCCAGGCATCGAAACCAAGAACTCTACGTAGACCGATTTGAATGCCAGAATTTTATACATACCGACATGAATTACTGCTACTGTAAAAGGTTATTTTTTTCGTTCCTACACCGGAATAGTCTTATGTGTTCGGAGTGAAGTACTAGCACAGCAATCAAAGCAGTGCCACCTTCAAATAAGCCACGAAGAAGATGAAGGTGAAGGCTTCCTTTATTCTTAAATTCGACACTAATGTTATTCGTGATATAATATGGTCAGCAGTGCTTTTGCATCCACCTCATGGCACAGGCCAGAGCAAAGTGTAGCTTCCACTGAATTCTCACTCACATGCATGGCTGTGACAATATGGAAGCTGCTGGGGTATGGGTTGTGCTGAGTAATGATATTCAGAGCACACGCAAGGTGTTGCTCATAGGGTAAGTTTGCTCCAGTAGCACTGTCTGGCCCAGTGAGGTAAGCAGTGGTAAACTACTTCACTCTTCGTCTTGCCTAGTACGCCTCATTTTGGCACTGTAATTAGTTTCTGTGATTTTCCTATAACTGCATAGCTTTTGGTGGTGCTATTTGAGGATCCAACCAGCCTCTGGGCTGATGACCTAACAGACAATATGGTGAGCTCTATCCCCGGCCACCTATGGACTCCCTCCCCAATTAACCTAGTACTAATTTATAGTGTAGGCTGAATAAACCCTAGAATTGCAGACACTCCAGAAGTACTGTAGAAGTTTTGCTTGTACATTTTAGTCTTCCTGATGTGGAATCGAACCCACATCCTGCCGGGAGAACCGAAGACGCCTTTGCTTCATCGGCGAGCGGCGGAGAAGTATTTAAGCCAAGATGCTCTGATGGTTGAATTTTTTGCTACTGGTTTAACAAGCCGGCGACGTGGTGTAGGGCTCGCGTACCTGCCTTTTACCCGGAGGCCCGGGGTTCGATTCCCGGACAAGTTTACTTGGATCTGAGGGCTGGTTCGAGGTCCACACAGCCTACGTGTTTACAATCGAGGAGCCTCGGTCTAGAAAGCCAAGAATACTAGCCAAGGGGATTCGTCGTGCTGACCCACCGACACCTTATAATCTGCAGACCTTCGGGCTGAGCTGCGGTTGCTTGGTAGGCCATGGTCCTTCAGGGCTGTTGCTCCATGGGGTTTGATTTTTCGTGGTTTAACGTCGCATTAACACGTCAAAGATTTTCGGTGACGGAATGACGGGAAAGAGCTTGAATGGGGAAGGTGACGGCCGTGGCCTTAATTGAGGTACAGTCCCAGAATTTGGCTGGAATTAAACATGGGAAACCGTTGAAAACAGTTTTCAGGGCTGCCGAAGGCGGGGTTGATTTGTTCTCTAGGCTTTAAGAATCAGAGTTTGTCCCTTATAAGGTCACAAAGACTATTTTATATTTTGTCGTCCACTTTTCAGGCAGTTGTTGTATGGGGATGATTGCTTAGCTAATTCCCCTTAAAACAGCAATCGCTTCATCCTCACCACTGTGGTTTCTGTGAAAAGTCCGTACCAAAGATTCTTTCTCTCTCATAAAATGTGATGTTACCGCAAAAACCTTACCCCTTATCAGACAGTGAATATTACACCTACAGTGCACAGGATGATTAAACGTTGCATATCCGACTAGAACCACTAAAAGCTATTCGAAAAGCTATTGACTTTGTCATTCATTTACATCAGTCATAACAACGGGCAGTTTACCTACAATGGAAGAGGGGAAAATAAAGTATGAGTAAAAACGGGATTAGATCCAGAATTTCTCGCACTCTGGACTAGTATGTTAACCACTGCCATTAGAATGATCAATGCACCAGATAACAGTATTCAGCTATTCGATGCAGAAATTACGACTGAAGGGCATGGTTCTGAGTTCCTTGAATCCACTTGACGATGCAGCCTAGAGGTGCTCTCCTTTTCCCATGTCATGAACTGACTAGTTTTTGAAATTTAATGACTGAAGTGACGTAGACTAATAGAATGTGCAAAGATCCGTAAACGAGTGAGACAAGACTCCTTACTGTCACCAAGACTGTTCATTGACTTTGACGAGTTGATCCTGATTCAGTCCTTAAAAAGAAAGTATATTGATGCGAAAGTTGGAGGAAGAATTACTCAGAATACTAAATTTTTGGTGATTTATCTCCGCTGGCAGGAAGTTCAATCTCTCGAACAATAAAAATGTTGCATTGCATATGAAAATTAGTCTAAGCTCTGATGGCTAAATGGTTAGCGTCCTGGCCTTTGGTCACAAGGGTCCCGGGTTCGATTCCCGGCGGGGTCGGGAATTTTAACCATCATTGGTTAATTTCTCTGACACGGGGGCTAGGTGTATGTGTCGTCTTCATCATGATTTCATCCTCATCATGACGCGCAGGTCGCCTAAGGGTGTCAAATCGAAAGACCTGCACCTGGCGAGCCGAACATGTCCTCGGACACTCCCGGCACTAAAAGCCATACGCCATTTCATTTCACTATAAATAGAAAATAAATACAACATGCAAAACAGCCCCGGTAAATCGGACAATGATGGCAAAAGATCTTCGGTGTGAAACAGAAATCAGGAGTTGAATAGCTATGGCTAAACACACATTTCGCATAAAGCAGCCTCTGATATGTCAATGCGCCATGTAAATCAGCTTAAGGAAAGAAATTTGTGAAGACCTACGTATGGCCGTATGTTATATACTGTGTAGAGACCTGGAGTCTGAAGAGAGGGCCCTACTAAACATTATAATCCATTATAAGCTGGCAAACTTTTAGAGAAAATAAGCGGGATGCAGAATTGCTAGATCGAATTAGTGAGGAACGACTGCTTATCAAACAACTCCAGAGTAGGCGTCGTGCCTGGGGCACAAACTGCGACATGGAGGACTAATGATCGATGTCGTAGTAGGAAAATATTCTGAAAATGCCCTCATGGAAGATACTCATTTATGAAGATATTCTATACTGATACATGTCTGAAAAGCTATGATTAAGCATGAATGATATACAAGATAACTCACATGGAGGAGATTCATTATATGGACATTTTTTTGCTAGTTGCTTTACGTCGCGCCGACACAAATAGGTCTTATGGCGACGATGGGACAGAAAAGGCCTAGGAATGGGAAGGAAGCGGCCGTGGCCTTAATTAAGGTACAGCCCCAGCATTTGCCTAGTGTGAAAATGAGAAACCACGGAAAACCATCTTCAGGGCTGCCGACAATGGGATTCGAACCTACTATCTCCCGAATACTGGATACTGGCCGCACTTAAGCGACTGCACCTATCGAGCTCGGTATATCGTATGGACAAACCAGTTGTAAGAAAGAATACGCGTGATGGAGAATGACTGACGTACCTCCATTTCGGAAAAGTTTAACATACTACCTACGGAGCGTATTAACGTAGTGAATTTTTCCCTAGTTTCTCATTAAGACGGTCAAGATTCGAATACTGGACAATACACATCAAATTTTTCAACTGAAAACTCATGTTTCTGTCGTTGGAATTACAAGTAAAACTAGGTGTCCCGTGGATTTGATCATGATATGAGCAGTCACGTAAAAACCACAAGCTTGTCTTTGAAACGGTTGAAACAATGTTAAAAAAGGATGAAAACATCAGGTAATAAACTGGTCTCAGTTTAGGAGCTGATGAAGATCAAATTGTCCGCCTCTGTTGGGTAGTGCTTACTGTGATTAGCTGCCACCTCCGGAGGCCCGGGTTCGATTCCCGGCTCTGCTACGAAATTTGAAAAGTGGCACGAGGGTTGGAACGGGGTCCACTCAGCCTCGGGAGGTCAACTGAGTAGAGGTGGGTTCGATTCCCACCTCAGCTATCCTATATGTGGTTTTCCGTGGTTTCCCACTTCTCCTCCAGGCAAATGCCGGGATGGTACCTAACTTAAGGCCACGGCCGCTTCCTTCCCTCTTCCTTGCCTATCCCTTCCAATCTTCCCATCCCCCTACAAGGCCCCTGTTCACCAGAGCAGGTGAGGCCGCCTTGGCGAGGTACTGGTCATACTCCCCAGTTGTATCCCCCGACCAAGAGTCTGAAGCTCCAGGACACTGCCCTTGAGGCGGTAGAGGTGGGATCCCTCGCTGAGTCCGAGGGAAAAGCCGAACCTGGAGGGTAAACAGATGATGATGATGATGATGACTATAAAAATGTTTTAAACGTGACTTGGTTAGTTTCGATATTACGAGGTTAAATCCCAGAAAGAACCGAAAAGGACACCTGATCATAATCCTAGAAAAGTGACCATTTTAACAAGTAGATCGACTTATCTTTCATGCCAGGGATTAGATGTATACATGTCTACCCCCCAGTTCCTTTTTCGTCATGCGGTGTCGGGAATGAGGGATGGAATTGCATTACGGTGAGATGCCCATCCTAACGCCAGTCTCAGTTTAGGAGCTGATGAAGATCAAATTGTCCGCCTCAGTTGGGTAGTGCTTACTGTGATTAGCTGCCACCTCCGGAGGCCCGGGTTCGATTCCCGGCTCTGCTACGAAATTTGAAAAGTGGCACGAGGGTTGGAACGGGATCCAGTCAGCCTCAGGAGGTCAATTGAGTAGAGGTGGGTTCGATTCCCACCTCATCTATCCTAGAAGTGGTTTTCTGTGGTTTCCCACTTCTCCCCCAGGCAAATACCGGGATTGTACCTAACTTAAGGCCACGGCCGCTTCCTTCCCTATTCCTTGCCTATCCCTTCCTATCTCCACATCCCCCCACAAGGCCCCTGATCAACATAGCAGGTTAGGCAGCCTGGGCGAGGTACTAGTCATCATCTCCAGTTGTATGCCCCGAACCAAAGTCTCACGATCCAGGACACTGTCATTGGGGCGGTAGAAGTGGGATTCCTCGCTGAGTCCGAGGGAAGAACCAAACCTGGACGGTAAACGGATTAAGAAATAATGTAGAGGTAAAAATAAGATTGCAATATTTTATGCATCTTTTCGGAAAGTGCTTTATTCCGGAGTTATCATGCATAATATTCTATTTTACGAAGTATTAAAACCATGGACACTACAGCCTTCGGACGTGTCATGTTTGCGTACATAGCGATTCCAAATTTCCAGAATTAAGAGAAAACTATCTTTGCGTGCCCTATGAAAGAAATCTTGCATGACCAAAATACATGTCCCATCAATTAAAATCTCTTAAATTTCTCTGTTGAGTTTTATCTCTTCATCATCTTTAATTCTTAGGAGTTTGTAGCAGATGTTTGTCATGTGTTTGTACACCCCACTAAACACAGGTGATTCCGACAAGAGAGGGCTTTGTTTACGAAGTGTCGGTTTGAACGGGGTCTATAGCATTCCAAGAGCAGTCTGACTATGAGAACATCTCTGTCTGCACTTTTCCGGACATCACATTGAACATGTTTCGGGGTAAAGTGAATGTACGTAGTTTGTGTTGTATTTGGAATCACTTTGTTTAGTAACGCCAGCCCCATAGAGTAGGGGTAGGGTGCCTGCCTCTTAACCGGAGGCCCCTGGTTCGATTTCTGGCAAGGTCAGGGATTTTTACCTGGACCTGAGGGCTGGTTCGAGGTCCACTTAGTCTAAGTGATTAGAATTGAGGAAGTATCTGACGGTGAGATAGCGGTTCCGGTCTAGAAAGTAAATAATGACGGCCGAGAGGATTCATCGTGCTGACCACATGACACCTCGTAATCTGCAAGCCTTCGGGCTGAGCAGAGGTCGCTTGGTAGACTAATGCCCTTCAAGGGCTGTAGTGCCATGCGGGTTGGGGGGGGGTTGTTTAGTAACAATATTAGTACTAATAACCCTATGACCTCAGCTATCGTGTGCAGACATTTTCATTTGACGCCATCTGACTGTTTGCTCGTCAATTTCGACGTTCCGTTTTACTCTAGGCCTAATAGATGGCAGAGTAAACCGAATCTCTCTTGGGCTTTTGTGGCTGAGTTTTAATGAATTTTGTTGGATAAACACTAAATGTATCACCAGAGGTATTTTAGTCGTACATTCCGACATAGTACGACATCGAGTGTCGAATGGGCTTCATTCCGCCTTTCAAAATTCCGACTACCTCTGCCGGATTTGAACCCGCTTTCATGGGATCCATTGTACACTACGTATAGTATCTCAGTTGAATTTGTGATCCGTAAAATAGACTCTGGGAGGAATGTATTTGGTTTGTATTGCACAACTTTGAAACAAAGCAATTTTAGAGAAAGTTGCTTATAACATTTTAGTCTTATTTTTATCTCTACATTTCACCCCAAAAGTTCTTACAGTTACTTACGAATCATTCTATGTGGTGGGTGTGTAATCTTTCTGAATCCGTATACTGTCCAGGGTTAGTTTTCTATTGACTCAGGGAGGGATCCCACCTCTACCGCCTCAAAAGCAGTGTGCTGGTGGGTGATACATTTGGTTGGGGACACCACGGGGGAGGAGGACCAGTAGCTCACCCAGGCAGCCTCACCAGCTATGCTGAACAGGGGCGTTATGGGGAATGGGGAGATAGGATAGGCAAGGCATTTGCCTGGAGAAGAAGTGGAAAACCACTTCGAGGATGGCTGAGGCGGAAATCGAACACCCTCTACTCAGTTGACTTCCGGAGGCTGAGTGGACCCGGTTTCGGTCCTCGTACTACTTTTCAAATTTTGTGGCAGAGCTGGGAAACTAACCCGGGCCTCCGGGGGTGACGCTCTAGCCACTACACCACAGAGGCGGACGTGTAACTTTTCGCTCACTCAGTCAATAATTGGCTCCGGGCCAGAGAAAATAACACTTCAACATTTTTAAGGTAGTATTTAAGTGGCAAGAAGAAACCAACAATTATTGTTCTTACACAGCTACCCATTGTTATTGACATGGCATTCCGTGTCTCAGCTATACCACTTGGCCTGTTAACGTATGCGTTAAGGTGAGGAAAGTAGCACGGCCAGGAAGGCACCAGACTGCGAAATGCCAAGTCATTAATGGCAGTGTATTTCTTCTGGCAGTGATGCTGTTGACTTAGACGGCTGTTCATTAGTCACAGACAAAGTCATATACTAAGAATTAAGGTTAAGGTCACTGTCATTCCTTAAACATAACAGAACAAAGCACAGCAAATGCGTCTCCGTACAGGTCAAGAACATCCGTGTAGCAGTGAAGATGAACGCTTCAAAACCACGGCTCTATATATTTTTTTTGTTTTTACACTCTGCTTTACGTCGCACCGGCAAAGATAGGTCTTATGGCGAAGATGGAATAGGAAAGGGTTAGGAGTAGAACCGAAGCAATTGTGGCATTAATCAAGGTACAGCGCCATCATTTGCCTGGTGTAACAATGGGAAAATATGGAAAACAATCTTCACGGCTGCCGACAGTGGGTTCCGGACCCAGTATCTGCCGAATGCGAGCTGATAGATACGTGATAGCTACCGGACAGCCATTTGCATTATCATTTAATTCCATCTGTCAGTCATTAATCACTGCCCTATAGAATTGTCAAAGGCTTCGGCAGCCGGCACAATTCGTATCATCACCGCTAGATGGGGCTTCATTCATTCCATTCCTGACCCGGTCGGGCGACTGCAAACAGGCTGTGGATTTTTATTCATTAGACACTCCATTATTATTATTATTATTATTATTAATATTATTATTATTATTATTATTATTATTATTATTATTATTATTATTATTATTATTATTATTATTATTATTATTATTATTATTCATCGTATTAATTGCAGACTCTGAAAAAGGAATGAATAGAATGCTACAAGTCCTCTCAGACACTCTTAAATTACGGAAATTAAGAGTAAACAAACGGAAAAGGAAAGTGATGATACGGAAAAATATGGAAGAAATTAAAACCAATATGAACATTGACGACGTCAGAATTGATCAGGTGAAACAATTCTACACTGACTGACAGAGCAAATGCAACACCAAGAAGGAGTGGTCAGAACTTTATGCCAATTGCAGGGTAGACTGACGTCACTGTGGTATGCTCATGATGTGAAATGTGCCGCTGTGCTGCACACGTAGCGAACGATAAATGGGACACGGCGTTGGCGAATGGCCCACTTCGTACCGTGATTTCTCAGCCGACAGTCATTGTAGAACGTGTTGTCGTGTGCCACAGGACACGTGTATAGCTAAGAATGCCAGGCCGCCGTCAACGGAGGCATTTCCAGCAGACAGACGACTTTACGAGGGGTATGGTGATCGGGCTGAGAAGGGCAGGTTGGTCGCTTTGTCAAATCGCAGCCGATACCCATAGGGATGTGTCCACGGTGCAGCGCCTGTGGCGAAGATGGTTGGCGCAGGGACATGTGGCACGTGCGAGGGGTCCAGGCGCAGCCCGAGTGACGTCAGCACGCGAGGATCGGCGCATCCGCCGCCAAGCGGTGGCAGCCCCTCACGCCACGTCAACCGCCATTCTTCAGCATGTGCAAGACACCCTGGCTGTTCCAATATCGACCAGAACAATTTCCCGTCGATTGGTTGAAGGAGGCCTGCACTCCCGGCGTCCGCTCAGAAGACTACCATTGACTCCACAGCAAGGACGTGCACGCCTGGCATGGTGCCGGGCTAGAGCGACTTGGATGAGGGAATGGCGGAACGTCGTGTTCTCCGATGAGTCACGCTTCTGTTCTGTCAGTGATAGTCACCGCAGACGAGTGTGGCATCGGCGTGGAGAAAGGTCAAATCCGGCAGTAACTGTGGAGCGCCCTACCGCTAGACAACGCGGCATCATGGTTTGGGGCGCTATTGCGTATGATTCCACGTCACCTCTAGTGCGTATTCAAGGCACGTTAAATGCCCACCGCTACGTGCAGCATGTGCTGCGGCCGGTGGCACTCCCGTACCTTCAGGGGCTGCCCAATGCTCTGTTTCAGCAGGATAATGCCCGCCCACACACTGCTCGCATCTCCCAACAGGCTATACGAGGTGTACAGATGCTTCCGTGGCCAGCGTACTCTCCGGATCTCTCACCAATCGAACACGTGTGGGATTTCATTGGACGCCGTTTGCAAACTCTGCCCCAGCCTCGTACGGACGACCAACTGTGGCAAATGGTTGACAGAGAATGGAAAACCATCCCTCAGGACACCATCCGCACTCTTATTGACTCTGTACCTCGACGTGTTTCTGCGTGCATCGCAGTTCGCGGTGGTCCTACATCCTACTGAGTCGATGCCGTGCGCATTGTGTAACCTGCATATCGGTTTGAAATAAACATCAATTATTCGTCCGTGCCGTCTCTGTTTTTTCCCCAACTTTCATCCCTTTCGAACCACTCCTTCTTGGTGTTGCATTTGCTCTGTCAGTCAGTGTATTATATTGGTGGTATGGTAACAGAAGATAATATATGCTTCCTGGGAGTAAAGAGAAGAATAGTATTGGTAAAGCAGGTATTTATGACTAAGAAAAACATTTTAACCAGCACTCACGTGAATATAGATGTCAGAAAATCTTGTGCAAAATCATTTGTATGGAGTACACTTCAGTATGGAAGTAAGAGTTGTACTCTGAGTTAACTTGAAGCTGCTGAAATGTGGCTATGGGGGCAAATGACCAGAACTAGCTGGATAGAAAGAAAAGGCAACCTGGAAGTCTTAAGGGAAGTTAAAGAAGAGATAAGATTATTAAAAGAAATGGAAAACAGGAAATTAAAATTTATTGGACATGTCATCGGACACAACACTTTGATCGCTAACATTCTTGAAGGGAAATTGCTGGGAAAGAAAGTAAGAGGAACACCTTGGATGAAGTATTTGGATGACATCAAGAAGAGGTGAAGAGGTTAGGTTGTGACGATTATATGGAACTGAAACGAACAGCCAATGAAAGAAGAGTGGTTGCATTTACAAGGCATTAGCCTTTAGAATATTGATTGATTGATTAATTTATTATTATTATTATTATTATTATTATTATTATTATTATTATTATTATTATTATTATTATTATTGTACCGGGCGGTACACCTCTACACCGTTTATTTAAAAGTTGCGCCAGTTGAAACTCCTCTTCTGGAGGAAGGTTGAACTTTATCTATTCTATTAATTCTCTACTTTCTCAGAAGATGTCACCACGTGGAAAATTTTGAGTTTTTGAACTGTGTCACTTTTGATGTGTTTTTGTTTCGCTTGAAGTAAGAAGTGTGAACTTTCTCTTCTAGAGGACACTACTGAAGAATTACAATAGTGCAACCTAGTGCGAAATCAAAGAACTATTTTGTTGGAGAAATTTTTATTTCAAGAGTTTGTTCTTTGTTAAATTTCTTTCTGTCATGGTTTAAGTTGGCTGTATACCCCTCTTTTTCCCCTTATTTTGGATCTAGCCAATCCCGAATTTCTTTAATTAATTTCCCACCAATAATGTGTTTCTTCTTCCTCTATGTAGGGGTTTCTTTTCCCTAGCCAATAAAGAGTTTGTGGGAGGGTGTTTTCTTTCCCCTAACGCCTAGAAACTTCCGCGAGAGTATTTAAACTGCTGATTTTTGGGTCTCTAGGCCACTTCTGTTCCATCTTTCAGTGTATTAAGTACATAGCAGGAGGCGGGAAGCGCCTCTTTCTTCTTCAGCCGTTCAACACCAGGTAATGGCCTATTAATAACTTCTTTTCTTGCTAGGTCGGCAGTTTAACACTCGCGGCGGGTTCGAAGCATTTCCATCATGTAACCTTTTCCTAAAATGTAATTACTCTTTTCATCTTTTTCTTGTAAAGCTACATATTGGGATAGAGAGTGCTAACCCTCTCGAGCTCCCACTCACATTTGTTTTGAGGTGAACTTATTTTCTCAAACTATTCTTCGTTTATGTAATGTAAAGTGTTCTTCTCTAAGTCACCTCTGTAGTATGGGATTAGCCCTTGCGTTAGCGGCCCAGAGCCAGATTAGGTTTTAAAAAAAACAAAGTGTATTAGGAGTGCAAGATCGCCTCCTCTCAAATTGTTAGTTTAGAGGTCATGTAATCAACCTTCTTTTCATGTAATAGACCTCTGTAGGTTGGGTATTTTACCCCTGTGAATACGTCCTTAGAGGACAGCTTGAAGGTAGAGTTTGGTGTGGCCTTTGAGAGACTTAAATTTTAAGAGCGGATCGCTCTTTTGGAAAATGGAGTGTCATATGCCTCGTGGAGGCTTTTCTGTGTAATTCGGAGCCAGGGGCTCCTAGGGATGAATGGGGTTTTCTGCCCCTCTGTTAAAACTTGTGTTTGTGGTAAAACTGAGCTGATCGCAGAAGTCAGGGCGTGAAGCCCAAAACCTGTAAATATTGTATCTCCCCTTGTTTTGCTACATTGTACCTGCCATGTCTGTTATTGCTTTGTTTTTGAAAAGAAAATATAACCTAGTTAAATTTTTAATTACTTTTACATTAACTTTGATTCCGTAGTTTGAAACCCATTCACGCCCGCACCTTCTTACGCCTCTACCTACCGCTAAAACACGGTAACAAGTGGTAGCAGAGCGTGGTTGAATGGGTCTCAATTTAGCCCCTTTTGACGGCTAAACATTGCTTTGATTCGAACTCTAACAATTGTCTCAGTTGCTGGAATTTTTGAGTTTTTCAAAATTGTTCTGTCATCATGCCCGGCCCTCGCGATGTTCTCCTCCTTAACTAATTGCGCAAAGAGGAGTTGATATACGAGTTAACTATCAGAAATGTGCAATCTGGAGGCACGGTTGCAATCGACACCAACAAGCTTAGAGAGTCCCTTGATTTGCCCATTTCCATCCCCAATTTGGGAGAGAAAGAAATTGATGACTCTCTTTCCACGATCGTCGAGAATATTACTGGGCTAGCATCTGTAGTCAGCTTTTTTGATGAAAACGATCCGTCTCCTAATCAAATTAAGCGTGTGCAAGGCAGGCTGTATCACTTTGCAAATAGAGTTAATGATCTGTTGTCTCTAAAGGTGAATGACGTTCAGAGGAAGGACGCTAATACGCTCCTTGAAACTATTTCTGAATTGTCTAATAAGGTCACTCAATTGCTAACCGGCGAAGTTCCTCCCAAAACTGATCAACCCGCCACAGTGAACGTAGGTAGTGATGAAGAGCCTCCTCAGGGAGAAGTCAATAGGATAACCGTTGCTGCTCAAACTATTTCTGCCCCATCGAACAACGAATCTGAACGCCGTGCGTCATTGGGTAACATCCGCTCTGAATTAACTTCTTTGCCATTGAAACCTTTAACGACTATGTCACCTGGGTTCAGTAGCTTGCCTCATCCATTGGCAATGTTGCTTAGAGGTATCTCTAAGTTTTCCGTCAACACCACCAGTGATGTAATTTCATTTTTAAGATTTCTAGTGGAATTTCAGGATCATGCTCTTGTTTTTTCTCTTTCGCCATGTCAAATTTTGCAAATTATCTATCCGTATGCTATTGGTATTCTCTCTGATAAAATCGTAAGAGCCATTGCCGAGCAATCATCTATTGAGGATTTCCATGCCCATTTGCTAGCTAACTTCATCCCGGCTAGGGCCAGGTCCTCCCTGATTCAGAAGTACTATTACCGTGTACAGCGCTTGGATGAAAACTTGGCTGATTTCATTCAAGATATCAAATTCTACACTAGGGTGTTTGCTCTGCACTTTCCTGAAGATCAGATTGTGCAGGCTATTGTAGAAGGTATTTCGCCATCCTACAGGTCATATTTGTGTTTCGCGGCGTGTCCGCAAACCTTCTCTGAACTTGAAGCATTGGCCGTCTCAGCGGAAGGAGTTAGATACGCCGATTCTTTGCGTGTCGCGAAAGAACCCCCGCCTTCCTTTAGTAACACTCGGCCTCCACCTCGCCGACCAGTCAATCCCCGTAAATGTTATGCTTGCGGGTCGCCTGAACATCTGCGGAATAAGTGTCCTCTGATCAAGTCAAGTGGGACAAGGAATGGAGTAGGGTCATCACAAGGCTGTTTTAAGTGTGGGGCCTTCTCACATATCGCCAAGAATTGCCCAAACTCAAATAGCACCCCCTCCTGCTCAACTTCTGGTGCAAATTCCAGCTATTCCAATAATAAAAAGTGACTAGTGGCGTCGGCTGAGCCGACTAATCCATCTTCCCGACACTTAGCCCCTAGTAAACAGGTTGTAAATGCAGAGAACGACCAGCCTTCAAATTCATCTTTTGAATGCCCTAAAGAGTGTCTTAGGATTGCGGCGGATACCCCCGCACCTGTTCCTTTTCTTAAGATTGAGTTAAATAACGAGCCTATAACAGCTCTCTTAGATTCAGGCAGTGTTTGTTCCATTATTTCGGCTGATTGGTATTCTAAATTGAAATCTGTTTGTAAACTCCCTGACTATGACTCATCTCCTGTTAAATATGTTTCGGCTAATTCATCTCCATTAGAAATTCTAGGTTCCTTACATGTCAAAATTCGGGTTTTTAAATTTACATGGAAGATCAAATTGTTTGTGGCCAAGCGTTTGTCTTGCCCCATCATATTGGGAGCGGACTTCATTTCTCACACTGGTCTTGTGCTCGATCTCCAGAGTAGGTCGTGCACATTCAAATTTGCGTCCAATTGTAGAATTCCCTTGTTAAAGTGTAATTCTGTATCATGTTCATCTATTTCGCCTACCCAGGATGAGATGTTGTTAGACCTTAGACATCTACCTGAGGAGCAGGCTGATAGTATTCGGAAACTGTGTCAGTCGTTTCCCGAGGTGTTCTCTGATACTCTTGGTGTTACTGACCTTATTGAATACAAAATTGAGGTCACGGATTCAATTCCTGTCCGTTTTCCACCGTATAGGCTATCTCCACCTAAAATGAAGGCTCTGAAAGAAATCATCGATCAGATGTTGAAGGATGGTATTATTAGGCCCTCTAAGTCAGCGTATTCTTCGCCTATTTTTCTAGTCCCGAAACCCCAAGGAGGCTTCAGGCCTGTCATTGATTACAGGGCTCTCAATCGGAAGGTGGTGTTGCAATCTGTGCCCCTTCCCGACCTTCATTCTTGCTTTTCATGGTTTCGTAAGGCCAAGTTCTTCACCATCTTGGACTTGAATCAGGCCTATAATCAAATTCCCCTTGCCGAAGAGTCTAAACATCTTACAGCGTTTGCCACGGACTGGAATTTATATGAATACAACCGCGTGCCTTTCGGGCTCCCCACGGGGGCAGCTGTGCTCACTAGGCTACTAGATAGGGTCTTTTCCGACATCAAATTTGAGTACTTATATCACTACTTGGATGATGTCGTCGTATTTTCCGAAACCTTTGAAGAACATCTAGATCATTTGCGAGAAGTTCTCAATCGCCTTCGTAAGGCTGGGTTAACTGTTAAGTTGTCCAAGGTTGCCTTTGCTAAGCCCTCTATGTCATTCCTAGGGCATATTGTGTCACCTGATGGTGTAGCAGTCGATCATTCTAGAACACAGGCCATCCGTGATTTTAAACCTCCCAAGGACATTAAAGGTATCGCCAGGTTCATTGGCATGGTGAATTTCTTCAGGAAGTTCATTCCTAATTTTGCTAATAGAGCGGCGCCCTTAAACCTTCTTCGTAGGAAAGGCATCAAATTCGAGTGGGGACCTTCTCAACAAGCCGCTTTTGAAGATCTGAAATTAGCTCTCTGTAATGCCCCTGTACTTGCTATGCCTGATTTCTCGAAGAAATTCATCGTCCAAACCGACGCATCGTCGTCAGCAGTAGCCGCAGTTCTTCTTCAAGAGACTGAACTAGGGAGGCGACCCATCGCCTATGCGTCTAGGACATTGTCAGCTCAAGAAGCAAAGTACTCCATATATGAGCTTGAAGGTTTGGCAGTCTTATTCGCCTTAGAAAAGTTCCGTCTCTATCTGGAACACGTCAAATTCGATCTGGAGACAGATAATCAAGCCTTAAGCTGGGTCTTAGGTAGGCCGCGTCGTACAGGTCGTATAGCCCGTTGGGCCATCCGTATTTCTGCCTTCCAATTCGATGTACGGCATATCAGAGGTACTGAAAATGTTGTTGCCGATGGACTCAGCCGTATGTTTCATAACGACGTAGAGACCCACGAACCGGTCGACAGTTCATCACCTTCCGAGTCCATACTATCTGGTGTTAATGCCATCTTAACAGATGCTCCCATGCTTTTTAGGGATATTGAGAAATACCAACGTGAAGATCCGACGCTGGCTCCGATAATGGAAACCCTTTCTTCTGGGGAACATGCTGTCCCTTATGTTCTGAGGAATGGTGTTTTATGTTGCCCATCGAGGCATGATAAGATGATGAAGGTTGTCGTGCCAGCGGTTCTTGTGCCTATGATCTTCAAGTATTATCATGAGACCCCATTAGGAGGGCATCTTGGAATCTTTAAAACCCGTGAAAAAATTCGTGAAATGTTCATTTGGAAAGGTATGGACGGTGAAATTCGGGAACTTGTAAAAGCTTGTAAATCTTGTTTGATCAGTAAACCCACCATGTCCACTAAAGTAGGCCTTTTGTCTTCTCATCAAGCGTCGCGCCCCATGGAACGCCTGTATATCGATTATGTGGGACCCTTCCCCCAGTCAAAGGGTAATGCCAACAAGTTCATCTTTGTGTGTGTAGATGGTTTTACAAGATTTTCCTGGTTATTTCCGACTAAGCTGGCTACCGCTCAGTCCACCATTACTTGCCTAAATTCTATTTTTGCTTCTTTTGGTCCGTGCCAATACATTGTATCTGATAATGCTAAAGCTTTTACATCAAATCTGTTTCGTAAATTCTGTTTTGACTTGTCCATCTCTCATGTAACTACATCTGCTTATTACCCTCAACCATCTCTGGCTGAACGGGTTAACCGTAATCTCAGGTCCGCACTTATTGCCTATCATCATGAAGATCATTCTAGGTGGGACACGTCCCTGCATTGGTTAGCTTTTGCTTTGAATTCGGCGGTTCATGAATCTCACAAATTTACTCCAGCTTCTTTGATGTTTAAGTTCGTTCCCAACACGCCGCTCTCTAACCTCTGGTCTCTGAATGACATTCTGCCCGAGACAATAGATCCGGACAACATTAAAGATCTTTGGAAGAAGGCTAAAGCTAATCTTAAAGTATCTCATGAAAAGGTTAGGGAAAGGTATGATCGTGGACGGAGACCCACCACCTTGAAGGTAGGTGACCAGGTTATGGTCAAAAATTTTGTTCCCGCGGGCAAGCTTGCCCCCAGATTTCATGGGCCTTGTATCATTCTCGATTTTCTTACGCCGGTTACCTTATTGCTAAGTAATCCAGCCACCGAGAGGATATTTAGAGTTCACCTGTCCCAGGTGAAACCGGTGTAATTTCTGTGTTAACTTGCTTCATATTATTTTGAAAGGATATGAAGGTTATATTTTTTTTTTGAGTTTCACTTTAAGGCATTCTGCCCCTTCTGTAATATTTTGGTTTTAGATGTAAGCCTTGTGTAAAACCTGCCCCGACCCGTTAAACTGCCATCCTGTTCTTGCCACGGCCATTACCACGCTCCCGTCTCCTGCTCCACCTTACACTGTGGCTTCATAATAGTAAATGCCATGGATATCTACACGCCGCTGGCCCCTCAACCTCTCCACAAGCCTGTACCCTCAAAGAAAATGATTGTCCAACACAATTCTGCCGCCTAGCTTTAATGTTTCAGCGCCCCCGCAGCCGCGCAGCGCCGTGCAGCGACTGGGGAGGGGGATGGGCCCCCTCCTCTCCAGCGAGGACGACATGTGCACGGCGAGCCGGAGCTCACCTCCCGGCCAAGGCTGATGTGCGGCGCACGACCTGCTACATGCCCGCAGCCTGTATCTGTTCACCGCGGGCGCGGCGTACTTCAACACCTCTGCTCCCCTCATAGTGCGGGCGAGCGGTATCTCAGGGTACTTGAGGGGTCCGAGCGGCCTCCGTTGGACGCAAGCTGCAACGGCCGGTCCGGCCATTCGACTCAATCTACATCAACTACATGGACAGTCACCATAAGCAATAACTACATTTGGGAATTCAACAGCAATATTTGGTGGACCGTGCAAAAAATCTTTCTTCACTTCTAAGTATTAAAAGTTTATCTTCAGAAATTCAAATTCTACAAACATAAAGACTTTCATTCACCTGCAACAACAACATTTTGAAACTGAATTAAGAAATCTTGTAAATGCTTCTGCTATCTATCTTCGTATCAACATCATTACTTGGACTTTGGTTCAAACTGATTTCATGTGTCACCCCTGGAGGAACTTTTGGGGGGGGAGGTCTGTACCGGGCGGTACACCTCTACACCGTTTATTTAAAAGTTGCGCCAGTTGAAACTCCTCTTCTGGAGGAAGGTTGAACTTTATCTATTCTATTAATTCTCTACTTTCTCAGAAGATGTCACCACGTGGAAAATTTTGAGTTTTTGAACTGTGTCACTTTTGATGTGTTTTTGTTTCGCTTGAAGTAAGAAGTGTGAACTTTCTCTTCTAGAGGACACTACTGAAGAATTACAATAGTGCAACCTAGTGCGAAATCAAAGAACTATTTTGTTGGAGAAATTTTTATTTCAAGAGTTTGTTCTTTGTTAAATTTCTTTCTGTCATGGTTTAAGTTGGCTGTATACCCCTCTTTTTCCCCTTATTTTGGATCTAGCCAATCCCGAATTTCTTTAATTAATTTCCCACCAATAATGTGTTTCTTCTTCCTCTATGTAGGGGTTTCTTTTCCCTAGCCAATAAAGAGTTTGTGGGAGGGTGTTTTCTTTCCCCTAACGCCTAGAAACTTCCGCGAGAGTATTTAAACTGCTGATTTTTGGGTCTCTAGGCCACTTCTGTTCCATCTTTCAGTGTATTAAGTACATAGCAGGAGGCGGGAAGCGCCTCTTTCTTCTTCAGCCGTTCAACACCAGGTAATGGCCTATTAATAACTTCTTTTCTTGCTAGGTCGGCAGTTTAACACTCGCGGCGGGTTCGAAGCATTTCCATCATGTAACCTTTTCCTAAAATGTAATTACTCTTTTCATCTTTTTCTTGTAAAGCTACATATTGGGATAGAGAGTGCTAACCCTCTCGAGCTCCCACTCACATTTGTTTTGAGGTGAACTTATTTTCTCAAACTATTCTTCGTTTATGTAATGTAAAGTGTTCTTCTCTAAGTCACCTCTGTAGTATGGGATTAGCCCTTGCGTTAGCGGCCCAGAGCCAGATTAGGTTTTAAAAAAAACAAAGTGTATTAGGAGTGCAAGATCGCCTCCTCTCAAATTGTTAGTTTAGAGGTCATGTAATCAACCTTCTTTTCATGTAATAGACCTCTGTAGGTTGGGTATTTTACCCCTGTGAATACGTCCTTAGAGGACAGCTTGAAGGTAGAGTTTGGTGTGGCCTTTGAGAGGCTTAAATTTTAAGAGCGGATCGCTCTTTTGGAAAATGGAGTGTCATATGCCTCGTGGAGGCTTTTCTGTGTAATTCGGAGCCAGGGGCTCCTAGGGATGAATGGGGTTTTCTGCCCCTCTGTTAAAACTTGTGTTTGTGGTAAAACTGAGCTGATCGCAGAAGTCAGGGCGTGAAGCCCAAAACCTGTAAATATTGTATCTCCCCTTGTTTTGCTACATTGTACCTGCCATGTCTGTTATTGCTTTGTTTTTGAAAAGAAAATATAACCTAGTTAAATTTTTAATTACTTTTACATTAACTTTGATTCCGTAGTTTGAAACCCATTCACGCCCGCACCTTCTTACGCCTCTACCTACCGCTAAAACACGGTAACAATTATTATTATTATTATTATTATTATTATTATTATTATTATTATTATTATTATTATTAACGATGGCACTTGTTAATTGTAATCACTGCATAACGAGTAAAATGTAACGTGGACGATGTATATATTTACAATTTTGGAAAATGTATATTTCGGGCCAGTTTCTCGCACGTTATAAGTCAGTTATTTTAGGATTTTTAGATCCTTTCATTTGCCATTTTTCGCCATTTATTAGATCAGCACAGTCCTGGTCCTGTTCTATCGTCGCTAACATAGCAATATATTGAAACTCTTTCTTTCTTAAACTGTTTACCTTCCAGGGTTGGTTTTTCCCTCCGACTCAGTGAGGGATCCAACCTCTACCGCCTCAAGGGCAGTGTCCTTGAGAATGAGACTTTGGGTCAGGGGATACAACTGGGGAGGATGACAAGTACTCGCCCAGGACACCTCACCTGCTATGCTGAACAGGGGCCTTGTGGGGGGATGGGGGGATTGGAAGGGATAGACAAGGAAGAGGGAAGGAAGCGGCCGTGGCCTTAAGTTAGGGACCATCCCGGTATTTGCCTGGAGGAGAAGTGGGAAATCACGGACAACTACTTCCAGGATGGCCGAGATAGGAATCGGACCCACCCCTACTTAGTTGACCTTCTGAGGCTATGTGGACCCCGTTCCAGCCCTTGCACCATGTTTAAAAGTTCGTGGCAGAGCCGGGAATCGAACCCGGGCTAATCACGCTAACCACTACACCACAGAGGCGGACAGGTAGAAACTCGTTCCATGAAATATGTGAGTTTCGAAATAATAACAACAATTTCGTGTGGCTATTTTAGCCGTGTACAGCCCTATAAGGCAGACCCTCCGATGAGGGTGGGTGTCATCTGCCACGTGTAAGTAACTGCGTGTTATTGTGGTGGAGGATATTGTTGTGTGTGGTGCGCGAGTTGCAGGGATGTTGGGGACAGCACAAATACCCAGTCCTCGAGCCATTGGAATTAACCAATGAAGGTTAAAATCCCCGACCCGGCGGAGAATCGAACGTGGGACACTCTGAACCGAAGGCTAGTAAGCAGACCGTTCGGTAGTCGCGTAAGACAATTTGGAAATGAAAGGGTATGGCAAAGTGGCAGTGGGTCCACGTAATGCAGTCGGTCGTGTGACGTTTTATTACTGTGTCAACAGTATCGTTTATTTTCTTTGTCTTAGAACCACGATACGGAAATGTTCCCGGCCCAGTGACTGTGACACTACATCATAGTTGGGCGCCGCAGAACTCTTAACGACCTCCTTTCTGTATTTCCTTATAACAGGCCCTGCAGAAGAAAGTAAGTGTATTATTGGTCGGAACAGTATTGACCAGAATAGTAGGCTACTCCACTGAGACACATACCGTTAATGAGGGTGCATAGGTCACTCCCACACTTAACGTATTGTGTCCCAGTCGACCCACATGTTCTGACTTACGAGTGTCGGCCTGCCTGTTTGCACCTATGACGTCGATGGTACTGTCGCTTCCGAAAAGAACGGAACGATGTCTTCTTTTAATTGGAAAGCATGTCAGTATTATGATGTATTCATGATTGATATCAGTTACCATGGATGTGAAACATAATATGGACCTGCCACATTGAGAATTATCTTCAGGGTGGCCTGTTCAGTAGGCCTGTGGCCTGTTAGGCGGTCGCATCCTGTGATAGAAATGTTATATGTTACAGGTCTAACGCCTGTTATAACTAGAGACCGGAATATTATGCACTAATAGGTTAGAATGCAAGCGAGAAGCAAGTATAGTCTACCTTCACAACGATTATGCTATGGGGTTTGCATAAATTGGGGGTACAGCCCATCAGAACCCCTATAATTTATGTTACTCCTTCTACACTATGGAAGAGCGGGTGGCCGGCATTTCCTACTAACCAAATTAGTTTGCAGTGTAACCTATTACCGCATGAAAATCCGGGCTTCAGTTATAACAGACGATTGAAAGTCGGCATAATGTCCTGTCGGAAGTTAGCCACATGGAGTAGTCGTATTCAATTAATCCGAAATGCTATCGACCTCATCCAGTTATCTTGGGAACAGAACGTGAACGACTAACAATCTGCCAAAGATTTTGAGATCGAATTCCGGCACGAATATTTGGAATTTAAGGCGTCCTAAATTAAAGTGTCCTGTGGCACATTTTTATGGAAGGTAGGAAAGTAGTTTTCAAGTCAAAATGTCTGTGTTCATGTGACTTAATAGTGATAGTGTTTAAGAACACAATATTACACTGAGTTACAGGATTTGACTTTCCTGAAAAAATAGGCATTCCTGAAAGCATTTTTCCTGTGAATTCGAAAATGAAATTTATTTTTTTCCTTCAGCCTCCAATTTTAAGAAAAACCAGGAAATTTCGGTTAAAGTGGTACACAAGGCACTGTTGTTTCTTATGCGAATGGGATAATAGGGTGAAGTAATAGCATTACATTGAACTCTCAATTTGATGGAGTGTTAGTGGCTAAGGGTCGTTCGTAAAACAGCAAGTCCGTTAAATCGCGAATATTTGGAACTGTGTTGACAATAAAAAACGTTCAGCGGTATTCTCCTTCTTCCTGACCTTTCCCCAGTTAACTGCGGTAGGCACTTTGAATGGATTCAGCCTAGTTTTTCAGCTTAATATATTTCCTAACACCAACCATATGTGGAGGGATGCATTCACTATTGTGTATCTGTGGGAGTTTATCATTCGATGTGTTCTATGCTTTTGAAGATGTGTATTAAGACGAGTCTTGGGGACTAAATTCAGAGGTACTAAGAATTATTTATGATATTGTGTTTGTACGTCTGTTATTGTATTGTGTTTCCTCTTTTCGAATGACACTTGAGAAGAAATGGGCTCAGCATAAATTGATGCAAATTCAAAGAGAATTTGTACTTCGTATTTCCCGTGCTTACCGCACCGCCTCTACTGACGCAGCTCTTCTTATTGCAGGCATTGAGCCACTATTTCTGACGGCGATAGCAAAAGCTGAACTCACATTTTTGAAGAAAAACAAAGTATGTATCACCAATGCCCATTCTGAATACCACTCTAGAGCAACCGTGTCATCTTCTACAGTCTGATCACCCAAGTCTCTTCAAAAACTTCATTTGTGAAAATTGTTCAATTATCCATTACTGATTTATTCACACAGATGGATCTAGCATACCAAGCACAGATGAACAGGACAAAGTTGGATGCGCCTTCGTTGTTCATGAAAACTATTCTGAGGTGTTCTCATCGCAGTACAAACTCTCTTCCACTTGCTCTATTTTCCAGGCTGAACTGTGGGCTATCAAATCTGCGATCTAATGGTGCAAATTTAACAACAAGAAATCTCGGTTATTAAGTGATTCGGAAGCTGCGTTGAATGCGGTAAATACAATATGAATCCAATAGCTATAGCTATTAGAACCACAGCTCAACAACGTCCGCACATGTGTTTTGACTGGATTCACGGTCATTGTGGACTATCTGGAAACGAGAAAGCTGATCTTCTGGCACAATGAGGGGCTACATTTAATTTGGAAATTACTTATAACAAAACGTCACCTAGCTAGTCTAAAAACATCACTAAGAAGCAAGTAATCCATCAATAGAACAACGTTTGTACTTCTTCCACTAGAGGCCAAGTCACCAGAGAAATATTCTTTCCTGAGGTTTTCAACCGCCTGCAAAGTAACGTGTTGGTTCCAAGCTTTGAAATAACTCAATTTTTGACTGGTCATGGCAAATTCGGTTATTATTTTCATCGATTTGGAATCAATCGCCCTGATGACTACATGTATGTCTGTGGATCCTCAAACACAGTGGACCACTTACTGTTTGAATGTGCTGGAATTAAAAGAAGAAAGTTTGACTTGAACTTTCATTTAAATTATTGCAACATTGAATTATCAAAACCCCTGTATCATGTGTTTAAGAAGCCGTGCTGTTACAAATATTAACTTCATCCACTTCATTATCCGCCGATTAGACACATGAATTCATTTTCATTGTAAAATTGAATATGAATTTTAACTATAACCCTAGTAAACTATTAAAACAGGGTTCCAAACTGATTTGGATATTCAATAATAATAATAATAATAATAATAATAATAATAATAATAATAATAATAATAATAATAATAATAATAATAATAATAATAATAATAATAATCATAATAATAATAATAATAATAATAATAATAATTCGAGGAAAAGCACACAGAGCTTGAGTTACAAAAATTAACTAGACGCTCGGGAGTCTGTTTCGATAAGGTATGGCATCAAGGCCTCATTTACAAACGAAATTTACTAGGAATCCCTCCATACGTGCCGTGTCTCCTTACTAGCTATCTTTCGAATCGTAAATCTCCGGTAGTTGTCAACAAGACCTTGTCGGACCACCACCCCGTCCTGTCGGGAGTCCCTCAGGGTGGACTTATGTCTTCTAAACTCTTCAACCTTTACATGGCAGACTTACCTAAGCCTCCGTCCGCGGAAATGTATATGTACGCAGATGACACGGCCATGACTTCGAAAGTGGAGAATAAAAATTAATGTCAACAAAAGTAGTGCTAATTTATTTTCCAAACGTCTAAGAACTGACACCCACTTCCACTCCTCCACTAATATTTTACGGCGAAGTGATTCGATGTCAAACAAAATTAAATATGTGGGTGTTTGGATAGAAGACTGACCTTTAAAGATCACATAGATTCCATTTCAGCACAAGCGTCTCTCAGTAATTATTCCACATATGAAAGCTTACAGTATAAAGGACTTAATATATAAAACATACTCAAGTTGTATAAGTCCTCTTTCAGGCCAGTCCTCGAATATGCCAGTCTGGTCCCGAAATGTTTGTCAAACCCCGTTTAGATAAGGTTCAGGACATCCAAAATCACGCACTGTGCTTCATCTCAGGACTCCCTCGTTTCAACAAAACCGCGACATCCACACTAAACTCAGGATTGATGAGATTAGTATCAGAATCAAGAAGACATCCCACAAATTCTCTTCTCGTCTAAATTCAAGACCTAACGTCCTTATATCATCGTCGGGGAATTATGAAGCCGAAGGCCTCCGATATAAGAGGCCTAATGTTATCTTAGATTAGTTACCAAAAGCGGGTACAGCCGCTAGAGTTATTTCAGTAAAATGTCTACAGTATACTGTGATTGGAAATAATACAGAAACCAAACCCTATGGCACTATAGCCCTGAAGGACCTCGGTCTACCAAGCGACCGCTGCTCAGCCCGAAGGCCTGCAAATTGCGAGATGGTGCATGGTCAATGCGACGAATCCTCCCCGCGATATTCTCGGTTAACCGGGGTCGCCATCTCACTGTCAGATAACTCCTCAACTGCAATCACGTAGGCTGAGTAGACTTCGAGCCAACCCTCACCTCGAGGTAAAAGTCCCTGACCTGGCCGGGAATCAATCCCGCGGTTTCCGCATGAGAGGCAGGCACGTTACTCCCAGACCGCAGGGCCGGCTGGAAATAATAATCAAGTTGATATTTTCACATAATTTTATTATTCATTTAAATTTTCTTTTTTATTTTGTTTAGCAATAGTCAGAATTTTATTGAATTGTAGTGAATCATGTCAGAATTAAGAGATGTCTTTACTTCGTAAGGAACATCTTGTCCACTACAATGCCATTCGTCTCTTACAGTACTTATCATCGGCCAAGTGTAAATAAAATTGTATTTAATTGGATAACTAAGGTGTCTTTCTTTTCACCTTAAGTTTGAAATACTTCGTTTGATGTTGTCATAAAAGCCAGGCCTGACAGTCCCTTACTTGTCTTCATCCGTATTTTTTTTATAGCAGTATACAGTCCACTCTGAGGAACCCTGTATTTGGCTTTCTTCTGCCCTCCTTGTACGAGTTTCCCTTCCCCATACCCACATCATTAAAACATCCATTCATTTTTGTTCTACCTCTCCGTTGTCTAAATGCACTTGTCACTACGTTCGGCAGACCACAGACTATCAATATGTCGGATATCTGCTTCATTAGTAATCTCTAATATGGGGCTTTACTCACTACACAATCACAATTCAAGCTGTATTGGTATATGGACAGAGCACTGTTATAACACAAATAATAAGAACGAATGTATATAAATAAAGTTGTAGGGGTTCCACTGTCTGTAATTTCGTTTGTTTTGCCAATGCTTCAGATATTTATCCGTTTTAGGTCAACTCAAGACAGTATCTTTCTTTATTTGTCGTGTCTGTCTGTTTGTTCAACCATCACGGCGAAACGGCTGGCTAGATCTCAACCAATCTTCATATTTAGAGTATACTCATCCCGGGAAAGGTTTTGGTATGCATATGGCTTAAACATCTCTGAATAGACGAAGGTTTATAGGAAAACCAGAACAGTTTTCTTCCATTTTCTATTATACTATTGATTTTCTGTAAAATCCGCAGACTATTTGTGAAACGTCTCTTCATTATAAACAACTTTTTTATGTAGATAATTTCGCTTACTCTTCAAATGACGGAGAAAATTACTGTTTTCTGCGCTTCTCATGCTCTGTTTTGAGTGCCCGACAGACCGACAACGAACCTACAGGTTACCATGGCAACGTCTCTGACTGCTTGCCACCAGGGAAGTAACGTATTGCCATTTTCGTCATCATTCCTGTAAATTCGTGATTGTTCCTTGGGTAGAAAGCAAGAAAGACGTCAATCGGCCATTCTGCGGTATATTGGCGGAATACCGTTGGAGGTTACAATCATCCTCGAATAGCACTAAAGGGCGTTGTTAATATTTGAACAGTACAGCGGAGTGCAGCCCATTATATCGCACCGTAAGGTGCTCTCTGGTATTTGATATAATTTTTACTGTATTTCTGTTCTACTTCTGTTTTCCGCTTTAAGTTCTTTAGGCTTAAGTAATAACACCATAAGTCATCTTCTTATCTGTTTACCTAAGAATTCATACGCCTAAATTTATCTTCTGTTGCCTCCTTCTTATATCCGAGCTCGATTGTGATTGGCAGGAGAAAATGTGACTTGCCGTTATCAACAAAACTTCCCCAATTTCTACCTTACATCGGAAACAACTTATAGAATCCTCCCTGTTTTGTTTCCCGGATAGCGCTAAGAGACATGCAATTTAATATAACCTTACTCACTGCCTTTACAGTAATTTACGGAGAAATCCGTATACAATGTAGAATACCGTAGCGAAGCACCGGTATATTTGCTAGTACGAAATAAAACCCCAGTAAAGAATGTAACGAAGTCTCCAATCTCTTTGTCGTACGAACAGCTACGAACAAACAGAACGCAACCATGATAGGAACATAACATCCTGTGGGTGCGGGCAGCAGACTACATCCACGATATCCCCTGCTTGTCGTAAAAGATGACTGAAAGGCGGCTGATGACTACGGGTTCCCTAGCTGAGTCTGGCATTGCTACAGTTACTAGTGTCAGACTCCTGACCTTCAGAGGATGGTTGGCAAGTTGTACTTCCTCTTAAAACAGTAATCACCACCACCACCACCACCACCATCCTGACCTTCATCTTTCCCGTACAGCCTCACTTGGTCAACTCTTGTTCCCTTCCGACCCCTTTTTTTGCTAGTTGCTTTACGTCGCACCGACACGGATAGGTCTTATGGCGACGATGGGACAGGGAAGGGCTAGGAGTGGGAAGAAAGCGGCCGTGGCCTTAATTAAGGTACAGCCCCAGCATTTGCCTGGTGTGAAAATGGGAAACCACGGAAAACCATTTTCAGGGCTGCCGACAGTGGGGTTCGAACCTACTATCTCCCGAATACTGGATACTGGCCGCACTTAAGCGACTGCAGCTACCGAGCTCGGTCTTCCGACTCCGACAGTGTGCAAGGCCCAGGGGGTCTTTCATGTTCACACCCCTCGTGGTTCTTCTCTTTCTTTGGACGATACCTTCATTAATCGAAGTGTCAGACCTCATCCATTTTTTCCCTCTGATTAATGTTAATAGAGGATGGTTCCTCTTCATACAATAAACACCGCAACTGGTAGGAAAACAAGCAGTTAGCAGGACAATGTCGTAAGTTTATTTACAAGAACCTGATAATCGATATGTTGGTTTACGCGGTTCGCTGAGGGTGAGGGCAAATTAGTCGGCCAGTGCAGAGGTTTCCTAGATTACTATAAAGCAAAGGTTTCTGAAAAATCTAAAATTCCCAGCTCCATATCCATGTGCTTGCTGGTCAAGTAGCTCCTGTTATTTGAAAACTCTTTCCTTGCTAGTGTAATTCTCCTTTCCATTTCGGTAAATAATACAAGAATAGGAATTGTTTAACATAAACTATTCGTATTTTAAGTCGGCTGAATGGTCAACCTCCTGACCTTCCATTCAGAGTGTCTCTGTTTCGATTCCAGCGGCCTATGGTTAATTCATTTGGCTCGGAGATTTGTGATTTGTGTTCAATTTAATACAATTCTCTTCCTATATTCTAAACACAGTACATTCCTTCATATAGCGCTGGGGTCAGGAATCCTCCAACCGTAAAACAGAGCAAATTTCACATCAAGAGCCGACCTCAATAACTTGTCAAAAAGTGCAGGAAGAAGAGTCATGTTTCAAGCTTTCTGGCACCGTAACTACACGCTGCGCTGTTCTCTCTCTGTGAGGCTTGATAAAGGTTTCCTGATGTAAATTAGGAAGGCGACGGAAGCGCTTCTCTACCATCGAGCTATCTAATTCGCACACACACAGCAGTGAGGTAAAAGGTCAGTGACTTGACGAGTAGAGCAGAAGTGTGAGGCGTTGCAGATGCTACAACATGGAAACAAGGAGCAGCGTGACCAAGTAATTTACTTTTCGTGGGTAGCGATTATTAATTAATGACCTAGTACCAAGTCTCTCTCAGTGTGAATTAAAACGTCTTTAGAAACACGAGTAGAACACTTCCGTTGACGGGTGTTTCAGAAGCTTCTCCGTGCTGTGTTTCTTTTTCAGCGAGTGAGTTGGCCGTGCAGTTAGGGCCGTAGAGCTGTGAGCTTGCATTCGGGGATAGTGGGCTCAAGCAGCACTAGAAATGTTTTTCCATGGTTTCCCATTTTCACACCAGGCAAATGCTGGGGCTGTACCTTAATTAAGGCCACGGCCGCTTGCTTCCCACTCCTATCCCTTCCCCGTCCCATCGTCGCCATATGACCCTACCTGTGTCGGTGAGACGTAAAGCAACTAGCAAAAAAAGAAAGAAAGAAAGAATTCCGGAAGAAAACATCTTCATATATCTTATTTCTCACATTATCAATATTTAGAATTTGTTTTCATTTCAAAGGTAAGTGAATAACACTAATGATATTTTCCCATGTGAAGTAATATTGATGATATATTATAAATGAAAAAATGCCCATAGGCTGTCCGTACTGCGATAATAACTGGAAGACGCAGATATGTCACTGCCGGAACGAGCTTTAACATGAGACAAGCAATTGTGATTGAGGGGTGAGCGAATCACACGAGCCACTTCATGTTGGAGTTCACATAAACCTAAAAAAGGAGGATGATCTCCTCATTCTGTCGTTGAAGTTTTAATAACAAGTTCTATTAATAATAATGGCATTAATTTTATATACAGTAAATTATTTGAAGAGACCTTAGTTTAAATCTAAAAATTAGACTTCTGAGATGTTACGTCTTCTCCACTTTGTTCTATGGATTTGAGACCAGGACCATAAAGAAAAGAAAAATTGACAGATTAGAGGCATTTGAGCTATGGACGTATGAAAGGATACTGCGTTTGAGTTGGGCAGATAAGGTCACAAACGATGAGGTAATGAGGCGAGTGGAGGAAGAGAAAGGGAAATAATATTAAATACTGCCAAAGTCAGAAAGCTGCAGTATCTCGCTCATGTAATGCGAGGAGAGAAATATCATCTACTGCAGCTGGTCATTCATGGGAAGATACAAGGCAAAATAAGACCAGGAAGAAGACGCATTTCTTGGAATGATAATCTGAAATATTGGTTCAACTGTTCCACTGAAAATGAAATGAAATTGCGTATGGCTTTTAGTGCCGGGAGTGTCCGAGGAGAAGTTCGGCTCGCCAGATGCAGGTCTTTTGATCTGACTCCCGTAGGCGACCTGCGTGTCGTGATGAGGATGAAATGATGATGAAGACGACACATACACCCAGCCCCCGTGCCAGCGAAATTAACCAATGATGGTTAAAATTCCCGACCCTGCCGGGAATCGAACCCGGGACCGCTGTGCCGTGGAGCCGGACAACTGTTCCACTATTGAACTGATTCGGGCTGCTTCATCTAAAACAAAAATCTCCATCATGGTAACTGACCTTCTAAGAAGGAGATGGCACTTGAAGAAGAATTCATTTCACTGGTTTCGGAGACGCCGAGGAGCCGCAATGTTGTCCCACGGCAGTTCTTTTACGTGCCAGTAAATCTACCGACACCAGGCTGGCTTATTTGATTACCTTCATATACATCGGACTGAGCGTGCGTCGAACCTTGCAACTTGAGCTCCGAAGGCCAGCGCTCTGCCGTCTTCTCATCTTAGCATGGCACCCAGTTAATCGCTGTCTGAAACATTGCAGTTCCCTAGTATTTAAATCCCTTTTCGAGGAAGGAAGCTGTCTTTGGGTTCGTCACTCAGCACTTCGTGTGCTAACTTATTCATTCAGAGCCATCTGTAGGCATATTTTTTAAAATTATCTTCGAGCCAAGAACATACTCCATTTTAACAGTTTTTTTTTAATTTTCCTTATTAAATTATAATACTGATTCTTCAATTTATCTGTCAAATTATTAGTAGAGGAATAATCTCTCTGTCTTTTGTCGGCCCTGTGGTCCAGGGGCAGCGAGCCTAAGTCTTATTCGAAGGAGTTTAGTTCGATTCCTGACCAGGTTAGGGAATATTACCTCGTTTTGACGGCTAGTTCGAGGCCCACTCAGTCTACATGAGAACTATTGAGGAGATATCTGTAGCTGATATAGCGGCTCTCAAGAAATTATGTCGCAGGGGATATGTCGTGGTGACCACGTACCGTCTCGTAATGTCTAAGCCTTCGGATTGAGCAGTGGTCCTTTGGCAAGCCAAGGCCCATCAGGGCTGTAGGTTTGGTTTCGTTGCTGCCTTATAACTGGTGTCCCTAGATTCTATTTCCGATTCACCTAGCATTATATTATTCACGGTGTTATTTTTCATGGTTCTTTAATAATAATGTTATTGGTTTTCCGTCCCACTAACTACTTTTATGGCTTTTGGAGACGACGAGAGGCCGGAATTTTATCCCGCAGCAAAGAAAAGATTAGAAATGAAACAAACAGGAAGGAGGCTGACATCAAAATAACCGTTACCGAGCTTTTAGGAAGACGCAGGCTATTATGGTTTGGACATGTTATATGATGGACAGAATGAGAACAGGAAGGAATTACTTTGACACAGAAGTGAAAGGGGGGAGAGGCCGGTAGGGAGGCCAAGGAATCGAAGGGCAGACACAGTGAAATCGGAGGTCAGCGAGAGGAATGTCAAGTGGGAGGACATAAAGGAACGGAAACTATCATTTGACAGGAAGAAGTGGCGAGCGCTTGTACACCACACCCGAGAAAGTGGATCTGGTAAATGATGATGAGGAGGAGGAGTTATTTTTGTTGCCGGTAAACCTACCGGCACGGGGCTGACATATTTGAGCACCTTCAAATGCCACCGGACTGAATCAACATCGCACCTACCAACTTCAACTCAGAAACCGTCTGAGAAACTCAGCCCAGCTCGTGGTTCTTTAATGGATTAATATTTAAGACACTTCAACGCAGTCAATCAATCAATCAATCAATCAATCAATCAATCAATCAATCAATCAATCAATCAATCAATCAATCAATCAATCAATCAATCAATCAATCAATCAATCAATCAATCAATCAATCAATCAATCAATCAATCAATCAATCAATCAATCAATCAATCAATCAATCAATCAATCAATCAATCAATCAATCAATCAATCAATCAATCGTAGTGTCCATTTCCTCTGAGTTGCTATAATGTATGTTTTGCTTTCACTTCACTCTAACGAGGTTTGTGCTTTCTTCTTTCCAGGGCTGCCAACCTGTGCCATGACGCTGGGGCGTGCTGCCCTGACGTTCATGGCCATCCTGCACCTCTCCAGTGCGGCCACTTTGGCTGCCAACAAACATGGTGAGTTGGTGATCATCTTTCTAGAAGTAATTTTGTCAGTAAAGTATTAGTGATTATATTTAATTTTTAACGTCTGTAACGTCTATACTCTGAATTAATAATATACAATACTCGACAAAACTTCTACTCTTCTTAATGTTCGCCATCGAACGTAACAAATATCACAGGTTTTAAAAATATCTGTATAGTAGAACAAAAAGGTATTGATTAAAATATTTAACAAAAAACTCACACCAGCTTCGACTTAATTTCTTCAATTCCTTAAATTTGTTCTGAGGACAGATAACAAACTTGTGACTCGTACAGTACACTGAATCATTGTATTTAACAACTACTGCATTTTAGTTCTAAGTAGAGGAAGTGGAATTGTGAACTCCATTAACTCTTCGTAAGTATGGACAATAAATTATTCTTGCAGACGACGAAGTTCTACACAAGTTTCCAAACTTCCGAAAGATTATCTGTAAATTTATTTCAGGTCTTGTTCACAAATACTAAACTGAAGATGAATAGTTACGGGTGTCTTAATATAAATGATGTAGTAATAACTTACTTCTGGGAATCTGAAACAATCTCCACTAAGACTGAGTGACAGAGGAGAGTCGTATAATATAGAATACCATTTACTTTTGGCAGTATAACTTCTTACCAAAATCAGTTATGAAATATAAATAAATATGGTTTGAAAATTCAAATAATTAGCCAAGATTCTCTATATTTTTAAATTGTAAATTGTTAATATCTTCACGTCAAAATTATTCCTTTCAAAAAGTTGCACTTGGTGGGTAATACGGAATAGTCGGCTAATATGGACTAGTAGGGTAAATAATATGTAAATTAAAATACAGCTTCAATAAATTCTTTCAGTTATGTTTAAGGAACGTTCTTACAGGTGGACGTACAGAAATTTTAAAAAATCGAAAGAATAAAATTGGTAATTAACTTAAACGATAATCTGTATACACTAATTATTCAGAGTTTTCTTTTTACAGTCCCTTCTTCATTCAGTGACAAAAGTCACAGATACAGAAACTGAGATCTATAGGTAGTGACATGTTATAATATACCAGGATTAATGCAATTAATTTTAATTAATTTTAAACGTCATTTAACTTTGAAACTAAAACAGTATTCCACATATCCCGACACACCATGTTTGAATTAAAGGATTCGTCATGCCATAAACTTTGCACAACAAGGAAGTTACACTGGTGTAGCAATATAAGCAACTCTTGTACAATATATAACATTGGATTTCCCAGGACTAAACTCAGTGTTGGTAATTAATACAAGCTTTAAAAGAATTATGTGCAAAAGCTTTTCAAATATGAAAAACAAATATTCTTGCTCCACGCACTAACCTCACTCACTAGCATGTCGAAACTGAATACAAAGCATCATGAGAACATTTATCGTAATTCGACGAGTTTCCACCTGAGAGGAGTACCTTACAGGCAAGATATTGTGGTATTCCATATTGCCCGACTATTCCATATTACCCGATTCTCCTCTACTATTACGGATTAGTTTCATCTGATAACAAAATGAAAAGATAAAAGTGACGATAAGAAGCAAGCATAACAAACAAATTTACAGAAAATTTATAAATGGTGATGACAGAACTATTTTGAACTTTCCTATACACCACAACTTCTGGTATTGTTCTAAAACAATTGAGTGCTAACATATCTACACGCACAATTAGTTATTACATGATACAGAGGGGAACTCAAGACAGAAAAGCAAGACGAATAAATAAATAAATAAATAAATAAATAAATAAATAAATAAATAAATAAATAAATAAATAAATAAATAAATAAATAAATAAAACTGACAAAGAATTACACCAAGGAACAGAAGGAGTGGATGAATTGATGAGGAAGAGAAGATTACGGTTCTAAGGACACTTGTTGAGGAAGGACAATAACAGACTAACGAAGAGAATCTTTGAATTCTTTACGAAGAGGAATACAGAGCTGAAAATGTTTCGAGAAGTGAGCTTGGACGTGGCGAAGACGGGAGTTCCGGAAGATTATATCATGGACAGAAATCGATTTAGACAACTTGTCAGAAAGTTCCACGGTTTCCAGGAGACTGGGGAAACACTAGCGAGAAAATGGGGATCGTATACAGAAGTAGAGATGAAAGAAATAGGAGAAAGAATGAAAAGGTGCTGGCAGAGAGAAAAGGCAGAGAAGGCAAAAATTGCCAAACGAGGTCCATAGACGGCCGAAACGAAAGAGAGAAAATAATAAAAAACAAATAGTAAAAGAATATAAAAATTATTCTGGATGTCCTCGAAACTCTTACGGTATGAGTTGGGATCTATGGGTAGAGCTGTTATTCATAATCGGTCTTCATTGTTTGGTTACTTATTCTGTATATTATACTGTATATTGAATTGGGAAAGTGCAAGGGCCATGGAAGATGGGAAAACAAGTCCTTGAAATGGTGATGGTATTTATTATAATGGTCTGTGCTTTAATAGGTAAACATAATTTCTTCTATTATGAAGTGAAATATTATTATGAGGATATTGAATACGAATGAAGGAATAAGAATACCTTAAGACAAGGAAAGTTCTTCGCCAACGAGGAGTTACTGCCTTGGGAATTTAGATAGGTCTAGGAAAAATAGAAAGTGGATAGACAGTTAAGGTCAATACTTGAGTTTGGCAGGAGAAAATAATGAATTCAGGTTAGTCGTTAAGGTCTCGATCAGTATTGCCACTTCCTGATTTTATTAGTGATAAATACTTGTCTGGATACTTGGTTGAATGTTCAGCGTAGTGTTTGTCGGTTCAGAGGGCCCCGGACTCATTTCCCGGAGGAGCCTGGGATATCGAGTGCGTTTGGTTAATTCCTTTAGCTCAGGGACCGGGTGTTTGTGTTTGCCCTGATACACATATCAGTCTTCACAAAAGACAAAGTCACCTCCATACAGGCCATGAAGGCCCTTGGAGGAGTGGAAGGTAAAGGCTTCCACCATTGTTAACCGCGGCACTTGATGATGTAGAGTGGTTAGCTCTACGCCCGGCCGCCTTTGCCCGCAGGAATTAACCTGGTACTCATGTTTGGTGTAGGCTGAGTGAACCTCAGGGTCATCTCAGTCTCCACAGTAAAATGAAATATTGAAGACATCCCTCCATGTAGAGTTGGCGTCAGGAATGGTAAAACTAGTCCGAATCTACAGGAAGTTTCGAGCGCAAGATATTGGGATAATAAAATAGGAAGAAGAAGAAGACTGGTAGTAAACCCTTGTATGAGGGTTCCAGTTCTTACAACTAGCAGATAACTACCTTAATGTACTCAAACGGTATCTACACGAGGAGGAAGGAAAGAGTAGGAAGAATATAATTGTATTGGTGGTGGTGTTTATTGTTTTAAGAAGAAGTACAATTTAAAACTCATAAGAAATGGAAAAGGACGTGGTCCAACCTTTCTAAAACATAAGGTGTTAGCAAAAGAGAGGGAAGAGGCATAAAGATGTAGAAAATGAAAGACTCCCTACGCGTCGCCAACATAATACTATCGGGGACGTAAAATAATAAGAATTGGCCAAGTCAGCCTGTAGAGGAAGATGAAATTGAGGAGCCTGACGTAATTAAGTGAGTGTGAATAAATAAATAAATAAATAAATAAATAAATAAATAAATAAATAAATAAATAAATAAATAAATAAATAAATAAATAAATAATAATAACAACAATCATAATTAAGCGGGAGCAATGTCAGGCTCAACTAGAGGAACCGTGTATCCAAACTCCTGGTCCCCATTTAAGTTACTTCTTATTACAGGCAGTTGAAATGAAATGGCGTATGGCTTTTAGTGCCGGGAGTGTCCGAGGACAAGTTCGGCTCGCCAGATGCAGATCTTTTCATTTGACTCCCGTAGGCGACCTGCGCGTCGTGATGAGGATGAAATGATGATGAAGACGACACATACACCCAGCCCCAGTGCCAGCGAAATTAACCAACTATGGTTAAAATTCCCGACCCAGCTGGGAATCGAACCCGGGACCCCTGGGACTAAAGACGAGCACGCTAACCATTTAGCCATAGAGCCGAACACAGGTAGGTGATACTGTGAAAGAAGGAAGGGTGGAAAGGGGAAAGGGAGAAAAATGAAGAAGAAGAAGAAGAAGAAGAAAAAGAAAAGGAAGAAAAATAAGTAGAATAATAATAATAATAATAATAAAAGGTCGGGCGGTGTAGGTCAGACGATTGAGGCGCTTGCCTTCTGGCCAAAAACTTGGCAGATTCGATCCTGGCTCAGCCCGGTGGTATTTGAAGGTGCTCAAATACGTCAGCCTCGGGTCGGTAGATTTACTGGCATGTAAAATAACTCCTGCGGGATTAAATTTCGGCACCTCTTGCGTCTCCGAAAAACCGTAAAAGTAGGACCTAAAGCCAACAACATTATTATTATTATTATTATTATTATTATTATTATTATTATTATTATTATTATTATTATTGAAAAGAAGAAGGGAAGGAATTAAGAATGGTAGACTCAGTGCAGTGAAAGAGGAATGAAAGTATAGACAAAAATAAAGGAAGGTAGACAGAAAGAAATAAAAAATGGCGTATGGCTTTCAGTGCAGGGAGATCCCAGAATGGGTTCGACTTGCCAGGTGCAGGTCTTTTGATTTGACTCCCGTAGGCGACCTGCGCGTCGTGATGAGGATGAAATGATGTTGAAGACAATACATACACCCAGCCCCCGTGCCAGGGAAATTAACCAATGATGGTTAAAATTCCCGTCCCTGCCGGGAATCGAACCCGGGACCCCTGGGACCAAACGCCAGCACGCTAACCATGTAGCCATGGAGCTGGAATACAGAAAGAAATAAAAGAGCTGAATAATGATATTTTGTCCCCGTTCTCTTTCAAAGAATTGTAGACATTGGAGAAGGGCTGTAGTTGGCTGAAAAAAGTTCGACGCTCCAAAGAACTTGATCATGTCAGAATAAAGGAATCCGTCGCTAGTAATTAAACTATTATAGGACTTCACTTGTATAATTTTTCAACGCATTATAATATTCATTACGAAGTGAGTTGGTCGTGCGATTAGAATCAAGCAGTTGTGAGCTAGCATTCGGGAGATAGTGCGTTCAAACTCCACTGTCATCAGCCCTGAAGATGGTATTCCGTTGTTTCACATTTTCACACCAGGTAAATGCTGGGGCTCTACTGTTATTAAGCCCACTGCCGCCTTCTTCCCACTCCTAGCCCTTTCCTATTCCATCATCCTCATAAGACCTATGCATATCGGTGTGACTTAAAGCAAATTGTAATAATTCAAAAATATCATTAGATCCTGAAGAAGGTGTCAGAAACTGGACTTAACCAATAGTGATTCGACAGAAGTACAAGAAGAAGCAATGTTTCTATCATCTCAAGGTTTTTTGAGCACTAATCATATCCAGTCATTTGTGAGTTTTGGAGTGTGGGTTGTTGATACAAAAGCTATCTTTTCTAAATTATGTTTCTTGTTCTAGGCGCTCGTCTACTGCCATCTCTTCTAGGCTACCCAACACAGTGTCGTCACAACGACGCCCCCTATCGCTGCACCCTGACGTTCACGTGCTGGTTGGTAGGAGGGACATTAACCAGAGGATGCAGTCGAGGTGGCGCGATGGATTTTGTTGCGGACCTACTATTTACATGCTGCGTGCCGGCACAGCAGCCTACACATCACCCAATCACATTGCCAGTACCTGTTCCCGTACCTGCACCTATCCGCCGAGAAGACATCGACCATAGAAGGACAGAAATTCTTGACCAGGACCACAGAATAGGTAAACACTTCAATCCAACTATGCTCAAGGTAAGATTGTAAAAAACCATAGCTACCATTATTCGTTGGCGAGTGCAATAAAGTACGCTCTGCAGTAAAATTTGAAATATTTATCGCCTCATGATTTGAGGTTTGAATCTTGGCACTAACAGCTAATAAGCTGAGAATTCACATGCACTTTTTCTTAGATGTTTTCTCTTACTCCAGGCCAGTGCAGGTATAGTTAGGTTAGTCCTAGGCTTAATTACTTACTGCGCATAGTACCTTACCTTCCACAGTAACGCAGATGAACAGTTTGCAATAAAATAATAGGCCTAGTAATAAAATAACATTTATTTATTTATTTATTTATTTATTTATTTATTTATTTATTTATTTATTTATTTATTTATTTATTTATTTATTTATTTCACTGAATAAATAATTGCCCTCATCAGTGGTTGCCGCTAAGGCGAAGTATAACAAGATCAGTGATATGATATATGATGAAAATTATGACTGTGGGAATAGGTGAGAGCTTAATATGGTTACTGGTCCTCGAATAGCAGCGATTACTACCTTCTCAGTGTTCTTCATAGGTAGAAGATATTCCTTCCAGAACTTCATAAAGAAGGCTGGTATGTTATCGTAAGGGCTCAGCTTTTGTGTGCACGCATTTTGATTTGACATTATTTAGCTTACCTTAGTTTAATTTAAATATACGGGAATAAAGGAACTAATAAAATGGTGCAATTTATAGCGAGTTCCTAAGGATCTCTATCTATATATTTTTAACTTCATGAAATGGAAGTTATGAACTTTTCAATAGAGCTCCAAACTCTAACTATCCACTGTTCAAGAGTAGACAAATTCAGCGCAGTGAGTGGTTCGAAAAATAGCCTCCACGCCTCGAATTATAGGGCTCGATCTTGGTGAGGGCGATGGATTTACAAAGACAGGAAGATATATAATTAACATTTTCACGATGATTAAAGAAATATTAATTTACAAAATAGACATAATTCCATATTTCTACACTAATCTATTTATATGCAGGGTTGTAAAAAATTATATTACACATTATTTGAGTCTGTAAATGAGTCTAAAAAGGTGGAATACTGATTAGAAACCCATGTCTTGAAAAGGATCGCTTCCGTACAACAAGAAAAACTAAGAATTTACAAAAAGTGATAAGTCCACTTTCTCGAGGACAAACGAATGTAGTTTTCTTAATTGGAATTTAAAAAATGGAATAGTTAACATTTGACTGTATTTAAACAGCCCATAGTCATAAGGAGTGAGATGACATGTAATGGTAATTTAGGATCAAGTCCATTTTCAAGTATGACACCCTAATTAACTCTTTATCACCTCAAATCAAGAGTTTGAAATAGGACTTACGTAGATCCTCATACGCTTTTGAGTACTTTCTGCCATTTATGATGGTCAACGGTGTCGTGGTTTTGGGTTCCCCATTCGATGCATACAGACATTTGGAGGTTAACAAGTTCTCCGTTCTCAGCTAGTCTGTTCTTTCAGCTTTGATTCTGCTACTGGTCTGCAAGGCGGGTTTTGTACACAGAATCACATAATAATAATAATAATAATAATAATAATAATAATAATAATAATAATAATAATAATAATAATAATAATAATAATAATAATAATAATAATTTTTCAGCTTATTCCAATTATTTCTGGGATCGCTGTAGCCACCTAGGTTCATTGTGGTTTTGGCCGGGGACTTAAGATCGGATGCCGTTCCTAACACCACATGCTTCTTGAGATTAAAATATCGACCCAGGATCGACCGTGGTTCGAACCTCAACCTTCCGGGTGGGAAGACAGCAGCTAAGTCTCCTGAGCTAATCACGGCCCCCATTATTATTATTATTATTATTATTATTATTATTATTATTATTATTATTATTATTATTATTATTATTCAATTTATTGCTAATCAACTCCAGAGGCTCAAAATTCCAGCACCCTGACGCGTTTTAAATCTACAGCACTCGAATGGACATTAACAAATAGAAGTAGTAATATGCCAATCTGAAAAACAATAAATAAATAAATAAATAAATAGTTTTTCTGAATGAACTGATGTAATTTCTCGAGCTTCTCAGATCTTTGGTAAAGAAAATTAATGTATTTGTTAATGTATTTATGTCCAAAACACTAATAGTAAAAGTAGTGCAGTGGGCTAAGAACTTCTTTGAATAGCTCATTCTTCACGGACTACAATTATTACATTAGTTTATTTCCAGAACAATATTTTACAAACAGTACTTTAATGAAGGTCATAAATTTTTCAGAATGTGGAGTGCCGCGGATGGGGATCCAGAAGAGAATTATCGGAGGAGACGAAGCGCTTTTCGGCGAGTTTCCCTGGCAGGCGCACCTCAGGATATCAGGCTACCAATGTGGCGGTGTGCTACTCAGTAGATGGTTTGTCGCCACGGCAGCGCACTGTATACACAGGTAAGAGAGTGATGTAGAACCCTGCTTTAAAACTATCATTGTAAATTGTTTGTGACACGTAACAAGCAATATTTAGCAGTACTTTCTATTCTGACAGGGGTAGTCAACTTTTTTTAAAACTTGCATTTGGTTAATTTCTCTAGCTTTAAGGCAGAATGTTTGTGTTCGTTTCCACATACGGTTGGCGTCAGGAAATTCTTCCAGCCGTAAAACTGTGCTCAATATACATATATATTGCCAACCTCAAGTAATTGATAAAAGTTCAGGGAAAAAAAAGAAGATACATATCCTCAGAATCATCTATCCGTTCCAATGATGACGCTGCACACGCCCATGCTTACTCGAATACGGCTTTTACTCGCCTTTCCTGGTCCGATAAGAATTGTCTGAGGTTGGGAGCAAAGGGAGCTGTATCATATGACAAGTATGCAGGTATGCGGACATTCGGTGGACAGGATGAATGAACTACACGCTATATTTTATTTAGAAACCCCAAGCTGTCTGACGTGTGTCTGTTCACTTTTTTTATACAACTTTTTATTGATAAAAATACATGCTTACAAGTTTTACAGTTGGTAGGTTTACATAGTTCATGTCTCCTGGTCTACAGTAAGTCCTTTCCACTTCCACTACCTTGGTGGTTCTTGTTAGTTCTTGAACAATCTTACATTGCTATGACAATAATTGATTACCATTAACGACCTGGTCTTGGGTAAAAACAATCAACAGTTCTTGTGACTAATCCTTCAACACAGTTGGTACCGTTGGTACACATATAGAATACAACACCAATAATTACATACAATTAGCAAACAATGACTTAGTACAATATACAGATTGAAAAATTTAAAGGTCCCTTTTCGTCTTGATAATTTGGCACTATTGAAATTTGTTAGGAAGCATTACTATGTAAGCGTAAATAATGAAAATAAATACAAATAGTAAAATAAAAATAAATAAAAATGGCAACACACTCTTTTTGGCTTTGCCGAGCTGGAACAGTAGCATAAGTTTCGGAGAATGGCAAAAGATATTAAAAACAAATATGTTTCTTAATTATTCACGTTGTTTTCAGTATAGAAGTCTCCCATTATCGAGTACAATAACGGACTATATCCCCCCCATATATTTAGCCTTTGGTGACGATGAAACTTGACCAAGACCATCTTGAATATCTGGACACAAACTATGGTGTCGAGAGTTCCAAGTTCCATGAGTCTTTAACACTGTATTCACGTACACTGCAATTACTAACACGAGCACAGATGTAAATAGTGTGGCGGACACGATTTAGTCCAATTCTTGCGAAAGCTGCATGGAGACAAAATCAATACCTATATGCAAATTATCTCCAATGAGCTTAAAAAATTATCTCAAGTGAGCTTTAATTTTTGAGACTATAGCGTTTTTTTCGAACATCACTTATACGCCGTTATATAAGGCAGTATTCAAAGAATAGTTCAAATAGCATAGTGGTGAGACTGCTGACTGCTTAATGTAATGTGTACAGGTTCGGCAGTAGAACGTTCTTTCTCTTACCCCGTTTTCTCGCTTCTCTGCATTTCCCTAAAATATATCTTAAAATGCAGCTTATGTGTAATACGATACGGTGTATAATACAATTAAAATCATGCATTTTAAGGGGTTCCGGAAATGTTAAATAGTGAAAGACGTGTAGTTTAAAACAACAACAGGAAGAAACGTATGTTTAAAACAAAAGAATGGGGAGTCGTACGGAGGAAGCCAGCTGCGATGATGCTACTCTAAATGCTGGTTTATGTAATGGCTTTTAACTAGTGTTTTAAAATCGAAACGCTAAGATCTCGATATCATTTCCGAACAGGTGTTGATTTTGTATCCAGATAGACTAACATAGTGAAAGGTCTATAAAATCGGTGTTCACCTCACCTCACTTTCCTCGTAAGTGCAGCTTGATTGATCCCTCATACTAGGATTTAAACACTATGACAGAACTAGGATCGAGTCCATGATGACCACACGGGTAGCATGTATCAGATGAATTAAATAAAACTCAGCGAATATTTTCCGAAACAAGATGTGCAATTCATGTGGTGTTTTCACATTAGGGAAGTGCTGACTGGGGCTCAGAAAATGAACCTATACAAAGTTTTCAACAATGAATAGGAAGTGTTCTAGCACTAAGTTTAGGTTTTTGACACTAGAGCAATAAATGTAGATAAAATTGGGATTACACAGGTATTTCTTGCACGGTTCCAGTGAAAAATGGTTAATAAAATATCGTCTTTGAATCATTGAGTGTATTCTGCTTCAATTGAGCTATACTTCTATGGTATGTATGCTACATCGCCCGCACTAGTTTGCGCGTAATATTTTAGTTTTATTTTACTTTGTACGGTAACCTACACTCTGAAGTACTGGAAACAGACAGTTCTCTTGGATTCCAAATTGTATGTATAATACACCATATTGTCTGACAATCTGTGTCATAGTTATTTCTGACCGTATGGAGATATAATTATTTCAAGAGTAGGTATAAACGTCATTCCGGACACTCCAAATTATACCCCATGAGTCAAATAATTTGGAGAAGAATCACACTGAAGTTAGCCATGAAAATATTTTTTGACATACTTTCAACCCACCAAACAATGACTTATCGAATTCACTAATTAAATGTGTCGTATTGTACATACCTATGGAGTTCGGATTTATATTACAGAAGGTGCCAATTACTGCTGCAATTTGAACATTTTTTCCGCATATAAGACTCAAGAGATTTGTTGTGAAGGAAAGCGACGCCATGGAAAGAGGGGATCAACATTCAGTCCATGGTGCAGAGGAAAAGGATGTGCTAGTCCTTTTCTGTTTAGGTGAAGACAAAAGATCTAACCGCCTTGTAAACCTTCTACAAACCCTCTTACATCTTAAGATAGACTGAAGGAAAATAACTAGTTCCACTGATAAGCCTGTTATTTCTGTTGAATAGAGCTCGTGCGGCAGACATCACCGTACTCCTGGGAGAACACGACACTCACGACACTGGTGCTGTACAGGAACCATACCCCGCAGAATCGTACGCTGTTCGACGGAAGATCGTCCATCCCGCCTTCCAGTTTCGAGCCACGCAGCCGGACCGCTTCGACGTGGCGCTACTTCGGCTGGCGAGACCTGTGGCATTTCGCGATCACATCCTTCCCATATGTCTTCCTCGAGCTGGAGCGGCGTTTAAGGGCCGGATGGGGGTCGTCGCCGGCTGGGGCAAGACGGATACTGCCTATGGTAATGGAAGTTGAAAACATCCTAACAGAAATTTTAGAGTAATTCATTGTAAGTAAAATTAACCATAGGCTGGTTGAAAGGGATCGTGTTATTTCCAACCTAGTGTACATTTGAACATTTCTGACGTAATGATGTTCTGTCTTGAGAGACTTAAATGCGTTAACAGGATGGCAAAGACAACGTGCAAAATACTGAATTTTTACGTTTTTATAAAGCGAACTTCCTGAAAGACCACGACATATTTCTTAAAATTTTCTTTTTCAGCCTGCATTACATTGCACCGACACAGATAGGTATTATGATGAGGATGGGATAGGAAAGGACTAGGAGAGGGAAGGAGGCAGCTTTGGCCTTAATTAAGGTACAGACCCAGTATTTGGGTGGTATGAAAATGGGTAAGCACGGGAAACCATCTTCAGGGCTGTCGACAGTGGGGTTCGAACCCACTATCTCCCCAATGCAAGCTCACAGCTTCGTGGCCCTAACCACACGGCCACTTTCAGGGTATATAATATTTTAGGGAAATGGGATAAGTTATGTGAAGCTGCTGTATATGTAACTTGCAGTAAATCCCAGATCAATCTCTGATGAGATACGGAGTGAATCGAAAATCAACGGCAAAATTCCTTGAATGGATTCCTTACATAGAGAGAAGAACGAAAGGGCAAGACCGGGAAAGTATAAATGTCATGTTATCCGACTAAATCAGTAGAATCTCCCATACTTTCTAAACATTCAAAATGTTTGGTTAGCATTTGCACCTTTAAATTATGATCGCTACTTCACTAAATAACTCAAACAAATTATATAAATGTTAGCGTACCCGTTGCCTGACTCTCTTGAAGAAATCAGGTATATGAGACTCGAACGAGTCCAGTCGCAGGTGCTGAACCTTATACCTCTTTTGCAAGATACATAAAACCATCCTTCACTCAACCAGCATTAGGTCGACTTTCAATGGAAAAGCTATACGGTACAACTCACACTTGTTTTGTGACTTCAATAATTTCAGCCTCATACGCCCAAGGCAACACACGATAACGCATAGCAGCAGCAGCAATAATAATAATAATAATAATAATAATAATAATAATAATAATAATAATAATAATAATAATAATAATAATAATAATCTTTCTTTCCTAATCCGTTTAACCCCGGCAGGGTCGGGAATTTTAACCATAATTGGTTAATTCTCCTGGCACGGAGACTGGGTGTATATACCATCTTAATTATCATTTCATCCTCATTATGACGCGCAGGTTGCCTACGGGAGTCAAATGAAAAGACCTGCACCAGGCCTCTCCAGAGGCCACATGGCATTTATTTATCATCTTCATCAATAATGCTATGTTTTCTTGAAGAGTGGCTTTCGTGTTACAGCGTTCGCTTTCTGAGCCCGCGGCGAAGGGCTCGAGCTTGTCTCTGTCCGGTGGTGTTTGAAGGTGCTCAAATACGATGCTTCGTACTATTAGATTTACAAGCTCGTAAATGAGAATCTATTAACAGAGATCTCTGCGCAGTTTACCAAAACAAAGCGTTTTCCGTACAAGTTTCGGAAGGCTCGCCCTCATTAGGGAAGACAAACCGGTCGGCTCTGCACCTTTGTACCCAGTAATTTACCTGTTTTTCATTATTGGAGTACGTTGAGTGAACCTCAGGGCCATGCAGAAGTGGAAATTTAAAATATACATTTTTTGACTTCCTGAAGGTGAACTGAACCCACGTCCTTCCATGTGACTGTGCAGGCTTTAAACCACTTCGGCAAGGCAGACCTTTTTATGCATTTAATTGTCTGAAATTGCCATCTCACCGAATCTAGATTTGATCCCGGTGATGAGCGCCCACTGCTTCACACAGTTGTAATTTATCCTCAGATAAATTCATATTTAATAATAATTCGTTCATTTTCGTGTCCGAATCAAAGAACATTTTGCAAGTGAGTAGCAACCGTTACAGATTTAGTACTTGCCGATATATTTAAGGTCTTCTTTGAAACATTTATCCTACATCAATGGGGAGACCAGCAAGTAATATGGATCTTTTATATACCGCTTTCCTTTTGCATTCATTGATATTATTCTAATATTATTTATACATTGACAGGTTGATAAGCCTTATTCTCGCACTTCAGTGTCCTGTACTTACATTAATTTACAGTATATACTTAAGCTTCGTAAAAAGTTGTTTATCTATCAATCTTTAGCACTTTTCTTGCACTTCAATATCCTGTGTTTATCCTCTTACACCTATGCACTTACATCAAAATACATTACTGGTACTCAACATAATAGAAGCCATTTTCTTGCACTTCAATGTCCTGTGCTTATCTTCTTACACCTATGCACTTACATCAAAATACATTACTGATACTCAACATAATACAAGCGATTCACAGTCTATGCAATGTTACTTTGCATTAGCCATGGTCTTCACTGTAACACTGCACGTCGCTTTGACACTCACATCACTTTCAAGGACGTTTGTTACATGGAGTTAGTAAAGAAACCATGATACACACGAGATATCGTTGTAAAGTCTTAACACGCTGATACCACAACAACGAAAATATCCCAGCATACTTTGGAGTTCTTTTATGAGTGGACTGGCATCGGGAAATGAAATGGCGTATGGCTTTTTAGAGCTGGGAGTATCCGAGGACAAGTTCGGCTCGCCAGATGCAGGTCTTTTGATTTACGCCCGTAGGCGATCAGCATGTCATGATGAGGATGAAATGATGATGAAGACGACACATACACCCAGCTCCAGTGACAGCGAAATCAACCAATTAAGGTTAAAATTCCCGACCTTGCCGGGAATCAAACCCGCGACCCCTGTGACCAAAGCCAGCACGCTAACCATTTAGCCATGGAACCGGACACTGGCATCGGGAATTCCATCTCATTCGCAGAGTTCACTGTTGTTGTTAAGCATCTTCCACTTCTTCAGGTTGATCTTGCAGCGTGAAACTCCCGTCCTAGGCCTGTTCATCGGTTTTCAAATTCCGTATGGCAAGCTGTAACTTGGTGCCATTCTCTCTGAGAGAGAGGGATGATTGGGTCCTTGACTTCTGCCTTCCGTATCTCCACACAGGCACCTTCTTGTGCACATTTCAGTGCTCCTACTGTCCTCATAAAGCTGCTTCGGGACTTAAGTCTCTGTCGGGCTGGTAGATGGCCAAAATGTGGATGTCTTCTTCGTTCCCGCAGCTGCCATTCTTCGGATGTGAGGTGGAGTGATATTCCTCTAAGGCATCGAAACACAATCCTGGAAATATCATTCAAAGTCACATCTAACTTTTTAAAATAATAATAATAATAATAATAGAAATACAACGCTTGTGGAAACTAGAATCAGCCATCACAATTCCAATAGTAATATGATGTACTGGTAGATATGTTATTGTATAGACTTTTGGGCTTGTGCCGTGTCAAGAAAACAAGGTGAAATTCTTAACGTTTCGCAGAAAACTGTGCTCTGCGTCCTCAGAAGAATTCTCGACTGTCCACGAGAAAGGCTTCTTAAACAATGACACTTTTGAATTAGGAACGTTATAATAGAAGTAGAAGATGAAATGGTACGTTCAATCACCACCAGATGGCCCCTAGAACGTAGCACAACGCTAGCGTTCGAAACGGAAGCTGCTCGAACCATCACAATCAGACTAAGCGGTTCACATGACGTGTTTGCGTAACATATGAACAGGTGTAAGACATAGACACAAGCCTGGAATGAAACATCTGGCGACAAGGAACGTCCATAGTGGACGGATACCTTCCTTTCTTGGATGTTCTAGTAAAAAACCGGACGGCTCCTCAGGACATACCGTCTATCGTAAGCCTACCCACACAAACCGTTATCTTCGTGCAGATTCTCACCACCATCCAGCACAAAAAAAAGGCATCCGAGACGAATTTGTGAGCCATCACATATCCAGATGGAGATGGACACGCTCAAAGTCGCGTTTAAGGGTAATGGTTACAGCGATTTGCAGATTCATAGAGCCCTACATCCCGGAGAAACGACCAAGCAAATCTCGTAGAAAGAAGAAGTGAAGGGAACTGCCTACTTGCCTTACATTCACAACACCACAGATCGAATTGCCAAGGTCCTCCGCAAACACAATATAAAAACCGTATTTGGCACCGCCACTAAAATTGTTCACAGTCTGAGTAAAACCAAGGACAAATTGTCCCCACTTTTACATCCTGGAGTATACGAAATTCCCTGTACGTGCGGTAAAGTATACATCAGCCAAACATGCCGGTCCCTTGGTACCCGTATCAAAGAACATGAACGTAATATTCGTCTCAACCAACCTGACAAATGGGCAATAGCTGAGCACGCTCTATCGTTGGGTCATGATGTCATGTTCTAAGATGCTCGAGCTCTTACCCACACTAGACACTACAGGTCGAGGATTATACGGGAAGCTGTGGAAAAACGTAGTAATCCTAACAATTTCAACAGTGGCACCGGCTATCAATTAAGTAATACCTGGTTGCCAGCTATTAAGAATTTACGTAGGTAGTTCCCTTCCCTGCCCCTTCACTATTGTTATTTCGTCTCGGTGTTTTCCCAATTCGTACGTTCCTTGTCGCCAGATGTTTCATTCCAGGCTTAAGTCTTTGTCTTACACCTGTCATATGTTACGCAAACACGTTATGTGAACCGCTTAGTCTGATTGTGATGGTTCGGGCAGCTTCCGTTTCGAACGCTAGCGTTGTGCTACGTCCTAGGGGCCATCTGGTGGTGATTGAACGTACCATTTCCACTTCTACTTCTATTGTAACGTTCCAAATTCAAAAGTGTAATTGTTTAAGAAGCCTTTCTTGTGGACAGTCGAGAATTCTTCTGAGGACGCAGAGCACAGTTTTCTGCGAAACGTTAAGAATTTCACCTTATTTTCTTGACACGGCATAAGCCCAAAAGCCTATACAGTATCATGTCTATAAGTACGGGCCGTGAAAGCATTAATGGCAACATGATGTACTGGTGTTATTACTAAAATCTTGCACAGCTCTCTGGCCGCATTAAACCTGCATGATCACACCTACGTTGAACTACAGAAAGCCACAATCCTGAGCACCTGCCACACTGTGAGAAAGTTTCTAGGAACAACTTTTTCTCTGAGTAACACCAAACAGCATTAGGTTCCAAGTCGCAGTTACGGTAATATTGTAGGACATTTCCAAAACGGGGAGATAAAAAGCTGTTTAGGGACATCATCTGTGCACATTTATTATAGGCCTATATATGTATGTTTTAATTATTTCAGTTGTAAATATTTCCAGTTGCTTTACGTCGCCACCGACACAGATACGTCTTATGGCGACGATGGGATAGGAAAGACTTAGGGGTTGGAAGGAAGCGGCCGTGGCCTTAATTAAGGTACAGCCCCAGCATTTGCCTGGTGTGAAAATGGGAAACCATGGAAAACCATCTTCAGGGCTGCCGACAGTGGGATTCGAACCCACTATCTCTCGGATGCAAGCTCACAGCCGCGTGCCCACTGACCGCACGGCCAACTCGCCCGGTGTAAAGATAACTAGATAAGTTTCATAAACAAGAGAGTGACTCCTTGCTTAGGCTGAGTCAGCCCATTATGTTACCGGCACAAGCCGAGAATTACTAAATGGATGTTACAATATTAATAATTATTATAATAAAGTGAACTCGTGTCCTCATCCCGAGGTAGTGCAGCTCTTTACAGGCACACCCCCAATGGAGATGAGCTGCATGTACCATCTCAACCACATACCAGTCCTGCCATTCTTAAATTTTTCTGGCAGTACAGGGAATCGAACCCGGACCCCTGAGGACGGCAGCTAATAACACTAACCGTCACGCTACGGAGACAGGAATAATAATAATAATAATAATAATAATAATAATAATAATAATAATAATAATAGTAATAATAATAATAATAATAATAATAATAATAATAATATAACCTACAAACACGATACATTTGTTGTTCGTGTATTTTAAAGTTACCGAGTGAGTGGCTGCGTGGTTTGGGTCACGTAGCTGTCAGCTTGCATTAGGGAGATAGTGGGTTCGAACCACATTGTCGTCAGCCCTGAAGATAGTTTCCCGTGGTTTCCCATTTTCACATTAGGCAAATGCTCGGGCGTTATCTAATTAAAGCGACGGTTTCCTCCTTCCCGCTCCTAGCCCTTTCCTATTCCATTGTCGCCATAAGACGTAAAGTAAATTGTCTTTACAGCAATTGGCAAGTAGGCGCTGAGAAATGCTAACACTAAGAATATAATAAGACTATGAGAGTATTTCCACGCCATGTATTTGCACTGCACGCAATAATTGTTTTACTGAGGCCTTGAAGCACAGATATCTCCCAGCCAGAGTTCTTAATTGAGGTAAGTAGTGTCGTTATCTTAGCAGGAATCTTTTGCAAGAACTAGTTGGTCGGCTGCTCATCGCTGCACCAAGTAAGTGGGTAGTAACGGTGAAGATTGCGACGCACTTGCCTTATGCACTAGCCATAATTTAACTCTTTGCATTTGCACTGTGTTAAATAATGGCGACATATGATCATTACCCGGATGAAGGCCTCTCATAATAAGTTGGTTTATATCTCAACTTTCTAAACGTATGTAGCACTTGAAACAGTGGGAATGACTTACTTGCCACACCGGCAGTGAATGAGCAGGAATATTTAAATTTAGGTTTGACTGTTTTGTTTCATAATAATAATAATAATAATAATAATAATAATAATAATAATAATAATAATAATAATAATAGTCCTATGGGCTCAGTTACCGCCTGCAGGTATCTAAGTTGCCAGCTAGTTAATTTTGGACGTTCCGATTAACTCTATCAGGGGCTGCCTGACCGAAGCTGTAAAAGCGTGCTTGTTTCACCCGGAAGAACATGGGTTCGATTCCCCGTCAGGAAGTAAAAAAATTTAAGAAATTAGATTTCCACTTCCGGATGTGCATATAGTCCTGATATTCACTCAGCCTACAGGAAAAATGCGTACCAGATTAATTCCTGGGGACAAAGGCGGCTGGCCGTAGAACTAACCACTCTAAACCACCAAGTGCCGAAGTTTTGGATAGTGGAAGTATTTACCTTCTATCCCTCCAAGGGTCTTCATGGCCTGTATGGAGATGACTTTGCTCTTCGGTATACTCTGTCGGATAACAAAGAAAACCTGTTACATCGGTAGACCTATATACAAATCTCTCGTGATACAGGCCTACTTGGTGCTTGCACCACAAAATCAACTCATCCATAGTTTGTCCATCGTATGACATGAAGCGATTAATAGACATTTTCTGCCCTTCACAATCCGACTATCTCTGCCGGATTTGAACCCACAATCTTGGGATCCGGAGTTCATTCTAGCACTGACCCACAGTGGGATCTTACTTAGAAGACCGTAGCTAACAGGTTTATGCACTTTGTAAATGTGACGTTTGTTTGTCTTCATGGTGCCTGTATGTCTTTTTATGTTGTACCGACACAGATAGGTCTTATGGCGACGGTGGGATAGGAAAGGCCTAGGAATGGGAGGGAAGCGACCGTGGCCTTAATTAAGGTACAGTCTCAGCATTTCCTTGGTGTGAAAATGGGGAAACCACGGAAAAGCATCTTCAGGGCTGCCGACAGTGGGTTTGGAACCCACTCGGATGCAAGCTCATAGCTGCGCGCTCTAACCGCACGGCCAACTCGCCCGGTGTGTTTGTTTTTCAACATACAGTACGAAATAAGGGATTGATAAATGAACAGTTGTGCCTATGTATTGAACTAGCGACCTCAACCAGCTTTGGACTGTACCCTTTACTGGGATTACGGGGCAGCACGGGAGCAATTTTAATTCATAATCGTTAATGACAATGGGGTATGGCCTCCGGATGCCTTTGCTGGTGAGATGTAGTGTTTACAGTGCACCATGTCTTCTGGTATGGGCTATAATAAATTTGTTACCTTCATTGACCTATCTTAGTCTCATCCTTGGCTTTGACGGTATGGAACTCACCGAGGTTTGAGTGATGCTAATAATACCATTTCTTATGTCCCTGTTATGAATGGTGTGAAAATATCGCTCATAGGGTTGGTTGGTGTATGCATTACAGTGGGCTTGGCAGACTGATACAGTACGCAATAGCAACTTCTGGCCCGTTAAGGAAAGCAACGGAAAACTACCTCACTCCTCATTTCCCTAGTATGTCTCCTCACTGACACCTAGGCTATCTACGGTAGCTGTTTGCGGAGCTGAGGAGGATTAAACCAGCCTTCGGGGTGAATACCCAACATACATACATCCATACATACAAGGCTTCTAGAGATGCCAGGCACAGGTTTTCTACTAGACGGCTTACAGGCAAGCTGCATGTCTGTGAAAATGGGGCCCTACCCAAGGTGATTTCTAATGATGAAGATGGCACACACACCGAGTTCCTGAGCCAGATGAATTAACCAATTAAGGTTAAAATCCTCGACCTGGCTGGAAATCGAACGCGAGACCCTCTGGACCAAAGGCCAGAACGCTAACCATTAAGTCATGGATTTTCCCTCCTAATGTATGAACATAGTTCAGTGTGGTGTTTCTCCAAAGCCAATCCAGCTGCTTCCCTGTTGGCTGGCTTCTTTCTCCTCTTACGATACTCAAATCATGCCTGTGCTTTCACTTTCCTGTTTCCGTTATTTGGCACATGATTTCAGTTAGCTTTGGGTTCGATTGCGTTTTCCTTCATTACTTCAATGAAATCCAAATCCCATGGCACAACAGCCCCGAAGGGCCATGGACTACCAAGCAAAAGCTGCTCAGCTCGAAAGTCTACAGATTTCTAGGTGTCATGTGGTCGTCACGACGAATCTTCGCGGCCGTTATTCTTGGCAATCTAGACCGAGGCCGCCATCTAATCGTCAGATAACTTCTCAATTGTAGTCAGATATGTTGGACATCGAACCAGCCCTCAGATCCAGGCAAAAATGCCTGACCTGACTGGGAATCAAACCTCGGACCTCCAGGTAAAAGGCAGACACGATATCCTTATACCGTGGCGCTGGCAATTGTTTCAACGAAGTACCAGTATTGAAACAGTCGGACTCATTTGAAATTTCAGTATTCTGTTTTCACGTACTTTGGTGCTTGTTTGCTGCAGGTAACGTATTCCGTTCTGTTTAATAATAGTTGGAGACTAACTTTCACTCCTCTTTCCTTTAAGAGTTCGATTTGTTTTTGGGCCGTTGGATTATTATTATTATTATTATTATTATTATTATTATTATTATTATTATTATTATTATCACATCATCTCCTACTTGTTTAACATCGGACCAATACATCGAAGGTTTTCGGTGTCGGAACGATGGAAAATGGTTAGGAATGGTTTGGTAGCGATCGTGGCTTTAATTAAGGCACAGCCTCAGAATTTGGTTGGTGTGAAAATGGCCAACCAAGGAAAACCATCTTCAGGGCTTCAGACGGTAGAATTCGAACCTACTTATCTTCCGAATGTAAGCTTACAGCTGCGCGACCCTAACCGTACGGCTTACTCACTCGATCTATTATTGTTATTGTTGCTTACTAGTTTGTTGTGTAAATTTGGACTCTTTTTCTTTTTCTTCTTCTTCTTATGGATTTTCTTTCACAGAGGGATAGGAAATGCCTGGGTTAAATGACTGGATAAGGGATTCCATAAAGCAACTTATAGCATAACAAATTTGGAAATTTTATCTCTTTCCTTTCTTAAAATTGAGAGATGAACACCTAATAGAATAACATGGAACAATTGCAAGGTTAATAACGAACTCGTCAGCTCCAACCGTATCTTGGACTTAAGAGTCCTAAATTAGGTCGTTAAACTGCATAGAAACAAAGCATAATTGCTCAAGATAGGTACAATGTTTTGAAAGAGCAAGTTTTCTCCGAGTAGGTACACTTCACAGGAGTCTGAGCTTAGAAAATATAAGAGTCAAGCCTCAAAGGGGCGATCAGTTTCTTTTGACACACTAAAATTATACTAGGCAACCCTTCGCGTGACCACACTTTAAAGTGTTCATACGGGGTTGCCCCATGGTGGGCTGATCCATTGCTCAACAATAATATTAGGCTAGTCACTATTCCCAAAGGGAACTGAAACGACGGAAACTGTTATACTAAGAATAATATAGAAAAAACAGGGCCATAATTACCCATACTACACGGCCTTAAGAGTAAAAAGGAAAAGTTGCACATAACCGGCAAGAGGAGAAGTTTCTGGAAACCTAAGTGGGCTTAAGGCCCAGTGTCACAGAGACTAATCCCATGCTAAAACGTGTGACTAAAGGAGGAACATTTAAAGCTGAGACAAGATTTTCAAAATTTAGAGGCTGAAAAATTTAGACACCCAATTGAAGGGTTGAATGGGAGACGACAGAGGGTCACCACTCGCGTTCCCTTATATTATATATTTCCCAGTAGGGAATAGAACTAGATTTGGAAGATTTCGCCAAAATCCTACATTTATACCACCAAATTACAAAATTACATAAAGAAACGGCTGAAACTTTGCCCTCAAACTACCTGCAGGCGCTACAACCTGCATCGCCGGATCTTCTTCAAGCAGGATGCGCCCCTTGCCCCTAGTCCTCCGTCCGTAGGGGAAGCTCCCACATTAAATTGAACTACACTTTGTCGATAGGCTGAATTCCCATACACATCCCCGGGTTTGATCGGCTAGAGGACATATTTGCAAGCATCTGATAGGTAGATTACAATAGAGGAGGAACCAGCTAAAGTGTTGACAACTTCGGTACATAAAAAACACAATCCTCCAAAAAGAAAAGGTTTACCAACTCCCAAAATATATATTACTCTGTCCATTAGTTTGTTTTTAGTCCAGCGGTTGGCATTAATACATAGATGGCAGAGCCATCTCACCATTGAAGAAGTAGGTTTTTGGGAAATTAAAAGTTCAAGTCTGTTGGCATAGACGGCCGTAGAGAAGGCGCGCATTTTAAATATTATTATTATTGTTATTATTATTATTATTATTATTATTATTATTATTATTCTTTTATGACCACATAGGATCACTTTAGTCAGTCCGTCGTTCAGGTCTCTTTGAAGGGATTGTTCGGGCTTTGCGGTCCTCCCAGTACTTCTTCAGACGCTCCGATCTTCGTGCCCTTTCCTCAGTTGAAAATGTGCGTGTTGTTGGTTTGTTTTGTGTAAGGGTAAAGCGGAGGTTTGTATTCTTGAGTTTTGTATTCAATTTTATCTTATTTTTGGTGTCTTCTGTTGTAAGGCCTATTTCCTTCAGATCCTCTCTTACTTCTCTGATCCATTTACATCCTGTTGTGGTATTTTTTGAGACGAGATTGTTGTACTAGTTGTTACTGTAAAATGGCAGTGTTTCTAAACTCAGTGAATTCCACAAATGTCAAATTACAATTAATAAGTGCTCCTAAATATAAAATTATAGGTGTATATTTTAAGAAATACTTCTCATGCTTTACTAAATTATTGTTTATATCAAACGAGATTTAATATTATAGACAATTGGTAACAACATAATTTACATCACGTCTAGTTTATTCCTTTAGTACCAAAGGATATGAACTCAGAATGATTCGACCAACTCTAATACCAATTTAAGTAAATTTTTACCTGTGTGCAGGTAAATCTGGGACGAACATCCTACATAAAGCAGCTGTTCCTATCTTGAACGATCAAGAGTGTCTACAGTGGCATCAACACAAGATGATTCGCTTGGAACTCTTCTCTGAGATGTTCTGTGCTGGACACAGTGATGGACGTATGGACGCCTGTCTTGTAAGTGTATACTATAGTCAGTACCAAAGCTAATTTTGGCGACGTTCCATTATTTATTCATGAGCCTACACACACACACACACACACACACACACATACACACGTGGTAGCTAAGAGACCATGTATGCCTAATTGAATGCGTAGCCAGGTGGCCACAGGTCGTATCCTTGCCAGTGTACATGGGATTTTAAAAATATAATTACAAAATAATTATGACTTAAGACATTAATTTTAATCTGTTTATGTATACTAATTTATTTACTGAATCCACAGGTAGTGAATAGAACAAACAAATGAACGAATATTTGTTCTAGAACAGAGGATTAGCTCTTAATTGTATCACGACAGCAATCTCAGCACATCCAATACCCTGTAATTCGTTCAATACACATGTACATCCTTTTTTAGCAAACAATACACCTAGTCATACATCCATTCACTTCGGTGGCGATTCTGTGTAGATCGTGCAGGTTCAGAGTTCTTTCAGTGTGTCAAAAATGGCTTTTAATAATTGATCGCAGGTGTATTCAATAAGGTTCATATCAAGGAACAATAAGGTTACTCTGGTTAAGTGAAATTGAAATTTGGAAGAGCGACAGTTAGCACACATTACGATGCAGGAAGTTGTATTTCCTCAAAGAAAAGATTGTCCAGGTTTCGGGATTAGCACTCACATACATACGGAGTAATTAGGGAAGAAACTAATACAGCTGAGAAAGTTGGAATTAATAGAAAATAGGATTATAACTGAGGACAGCGGGATGAGTACAAATATGTAAATTCCAAGTGAATGTATTGGAAAAACAAATACCCCTCAATAAATTATGCTGGTATGAGTTATGGATATAAGAAAGCGGTAACAGAGGAGAAATTTAGGCGCAGGGATTCTTAGGTAAACAGATAAGAAGATGAGTAATGGTGTTATTACTTAAGCTATTCGAGGACGGTTATAACCTCCAACAATATTCCGCCAGTATCCCGCAGAATGGCCGATTGACCCCTCTCTTGCTTTCTACTCAAGGAACAACCACGAATTTACAGGAATTATGACGAAAATGGCAATACGTTACTTCCCTGCTGGCATACAGTCAGAGACGTTGTCATGGTAACCTGTAGGTTTGTTGTCGGTCTGTCGGTCACTCAATGCAGAGCATGACACCCGCAGAAAATAGTAAATTTCTCCATCATTTCAAGAGTAAGGTAAATTTTAAACATAAGTTGTTTATAATGAAGGGGCGTTTCACATAAAGTTCACGGAGTTTACAGAAAATTAATAGTATAAAAGAAATTGTGGAAAACCGTTCTAGTTTTCCTCTAAACCCCCGCCTATTGAAAGATTTTAAAACGATATGCATAACAAAACCGTCGCCGGGATGAGTATACACTAAATATGACGTTTGGTCGAGATCTATCCAGCCGTTTGATGGAGGAACAAACAGACAGACAAACAAACAAACACGAAAAATAAAAACCACCGATTCCGTCTTGAGTTGACCTAAAACGGATAAATATCTGAAAAATTGGCAAAACAAACGAAATTACAGACAGCGGACCCCTACAACTTTATTTACATAGATAATAACAGGAAGTGTTTGGCTGTCTGTGTTTTGCGTGTGCGCAATGCCCAGCAAAATTTACAGCACACATAGATCTGAAATTTTGAACATAGGTAGATGGAAGAGGGTCCGAATGAACCTCGAAGCCGGAATTTTCATTTTCGTTTTTGTTGGTGAGTTATGAACTAAAAACCATCGGGAAACGTGTATTGGGATATGACAATCCAACGTGCTGTCACCAAGATTAAATGCATAGAGTCACTGTTGCTAGGCAACGTACATAAGGTAGGTAGAGAATACAATTCAGGGAGCCATTTTACGTCCAGGGCGTAGGAAGCCGTTTTTGGTCTAATATGGTGTGAGGGCATATGACGCAGTTGATTGTGATTTGTCCGTCGGATGGGGACGTGAAGTCTTGAGCTATTCGAGAGTAGTGGGTTATGTGCCGGCGCAGGGTTTCATCCTCTTCATTCTTACTATCATATATCATGTCATTCATTTCATCTCATTAACTCATCAGATTAGGTTGACATCATGAAAGTCATCCGGTCGTAAAAACTCGTTGATGAATGTATTACCGACTGTCCTTCTCAGGGATATGAATTCTACTTCCATCTGCAACGGAACACGACTCCCAATCCAGAAACTGATGCCCAATATTATTGAAGCCACTCTCATGACTGGACATGCCGCGAGCGAAGTAATATCCATTCCCCGGATTCACATAATTCCTTCGAATATATCGATTCTATTTAGATGACTACAGTTCCCCCGTTTGTTTGAGTTTCGCTATATGCATCGACAAGGCACAAGGACGATCGCTTAAAGTTGTAGGACTCCATCTTCGAAAACGGTGCTTTTGCCATTGTCAACTATACGTGGATTGTTTCAAGCCTTCGAAAGGCAAACACAATACAGTATACATCTTACCACCAAATGGAACAACATTAATATAGTTTATACTGAAGCTCTATAAGGAAACAATATATCGTCGCTGCCGGGACAAAACCTCCTATGTGAAATATTTTAGCTTAGAACTTTGACCGGTTAGGTTCTGTCATCCAAGGTGCAATATTGTGTGAATATTGTCAAGGCATTCTCGCTCTTAATAATGTATGTGCTGCGGGTCAGTATATCTCCAAAAATGTTATCACATAGGAGGTTTTGTCCCGGCAATGACGATATTTTGCATTATATAACATGGTATTTTACATTGTTTTAATATTATTTGTACCAACCATCAACCCGGTAACTTAAGCTTTGAAAGTAACAATATAATACAAATAAAATAATGTATTTCATGTAATTCACGTCAAAACGATGTTAGTTAATATACAGTATATAATGTTTTAATTTGCTTTTAAATAAACAGTTTAGAAACATCTCAGGGTTGAATTAATAAACGCGAGCAAAGCCGTGGGCACATGCTAATTATTATTATTATTATTATTATTATTATTATTATTATTATTATTATTATTATTATTATTATTATTATTATTAATATTAGATAGATTTTTCTTTTGACAACTATGAATGTGCATTTTCCCAGCATATCTTTTAAGTGAAAAAAATCACCAACGCAGTTACGATCATTGCTATTATTTTCTTCTTACCAGGAAGTGAGTTTGCACTTACATCACTAGATGTAACAGATATAAGGATGATTTCTGGTATCAGCCAATGGGAGTTATGTCAATAGGCATCATTGATCGTTGTGGGTAGTAATTATCATAAGGAGGGGTTTCTGCGGATGAGTCATGTGGAGTGAAAAGAGGAGAGCTGGTTCCTTAAGAGATAAATGAACTGAGTCGTAAAGTGTCAGAGTATAAGTGGGAGATATAGAAGTAGAAATATATTACATAATACATACATTCATGGTGAGAGGGCACTAGTAGGAAATATGTGGCATGGCAAGCACTTATAAAATTCAGAGTTTGGCAGAATGATCTTTGTAAGGCATGGCCATATATATCCCTGCAGCCCCTGAAGCGGTTCTAAAATATATTTCCTCGATCCCTGAAAATAAATCTCATTCAGTCATTTTGTTTTCGCTTCTTGATTACTACGATACAGATTTTATTGACATAAATAACGAACAAGGCATGAGATTGCAATGTGCCCCAAATGCATGCATCAGGTATGCATTCGACATACGTCCCCATGACCATGTCTGTCCTTTCTATAAACAGTTACTTCGGTTGCGCCTGGACGACGCCGGCTACGTTCGACTTCGGTAGTGAACCAGGTGCTCTTTGAAAATGAGCCTACTTACCTTCCTCCAGATTTCGCCACCTTAGTTCCCTGCACCTGTCCACTACCCGGTTAGTCCATACGCTGTACGTCGAACCATATCATAATACAGATCACTCACGGTCACCGTTATGAACTGGTGGAACTAACTCCCCAGTGATATTAGGAACGTTAAATCTAATAGAAAATTAAAAGCCTCCTGCCAACGTCTTCTTATAAGCACTTCCACTCTAACGTCAATGCGCAAGAAGGGATGCATGAACCAAAGCGAAAATGGAATTAATACCTTGTGTTCTAAAAATGTAAAGAGGTGATAAAGTTAGATCATTTAGGGACTTTAAAAAATTATGTTGTTAGAGCATGCCATATTTTATAACTTATTTTAGCATGAGATCTTGACTTGAATTTAAGTCATTCGTTTTACACATTCGTCGGACTGAGTGGCTCAGACGGTTGCGGTGCTATGACCCCAACTTGGCAGGTTCAATCCTGGCTCAGTCTGGCGGTATATGATGGTGCTCAAATACGTCAGCTTCGTGTCGGTAGATTTACTGGCACTATTATTATTATTATTATTATTATTATTATTATTATTATTATTTTACACACTAATGTTACAGCACTACATACTGCCTAAAATTCTTACTTTATTTTATCTTTCTTATATTATCTGTAGTACTCATATTATATTTGTGTAGGTTTGTATAATAACTGTTTTTATTATTGTTAAATGGAATGGTGGAGTGTATGACAGCGCCGGGAGCCATAACTTCGACACGATCAATTAAGACATCGAATAATAATAGGAGATACATACATACATACATACATACATACATACATACATACATAGATACCTCGTCTTTTACCCTTTTCATTACTTAAAGTAAACCGAGCTCGATAGCTGCAGTCGCTTAAGTGCGGCCAGTATCCAGTATTCGGGAGATAGTAGGGTCGAACCCAACTGTCGGCAGCCCTGAAGATGGTTTTCCGTGGTTTCCAATTTTCACACCAGGCAAATGCTGGAGCTGTACCCTAATTAAGGCCACGGACGCTTCCTTCCCACTCCTAGCCCTTTCCTGTCCCATCGTCGCCATAAGACCTATCTGTGTCGGTGCGACGTAAAGCAACTGGCAAAAACAAAAACAAAAAAAAAACTTAAAGTAAGGCATCTAATACAGATCAACATCACCATTATCATTATCAGTTTCCCTTTTTCAGTTTGATCCAGATCAGGATGTAAATTGTACCTCTCCACTTCCTCTCTCCCACCACCATTGCTGCTGCTCAGTCATGTTCTCATCCGCTATTATCCTTAATCGAGTTCAACCACCTTAGTCTGGGTCTACCTCTTGCTTTCCTTCCTTCAGTCTTAGCCTCCATCTGCCACTTCAGTATCCTTCCCCCTTCCGTCCTCTTAACGTGTCTAACCCATCTTAGTTTATCTCTCTCCATTCTGTCTGAAAGCTTTTCTCCTCTCAATTTCTCACTGACATTCTAATTTCTTACCCTGTCCTTATTTGACTTTAATATTATAATTTTTACAAATGTCATCTCACTGGCCCGTACTTTACTCTGCTGTCATCAGTCTCTGCTCCTCTAATAATGCGATATATTTTTCTCTAAAAGTCTGACAGGAGGCCCTAATACATACAACTAAATCCCCGACATAAACAGGGTTAAACAAAAGCATAGGTGACATTCATGAAGAGATACCCGAGAGATTGTGTTTTGGAAGTGCACTGTTGGCAGACGATGCCGGTGGAGAGGGACAGAATAAGAAACTATAAAGTTCAATGAGGCATGTAAGAAGGATATCAACAAATAAAAGGATGTTTCTGTCTTCGTTGTTGAAGGCAGTGACCTCTGTCTGGATGAGTAATCCACAAATTAGCTTTATATTTCAATTCATTCTACATTAACGAAACTCTGCATAAATGTTACACCTAAAAACTAGATGAGGTAATGAAACTTGAACTCGGGAATGTTTACCTTCCACTTTTCCTTTAGGGATGTATATTTATTTACCTCCTTTCTAGGAGCTAATGGATAGATATTAGGTGCCTACAGCTCGGATATAAATCAGTTCTAAACAGAAAATTGTAATGTAAAAACGAGTTCAGTGATCATACCTAGAAGTTTGATTGTAGGAGGGAAATTCAAAACGTAATTGAATAAATCGTTTAAAGCAAAAATGGAAATGAATTTAAAAAACTGAAATACGTTTGGAATTACATGCATTTCACTACCTTTCGAAGAGACTGCAGGTTTGTGCACTTCGCGCAAGCTGAGAAGCAGTTGTCGAAAATGGCAGACACGCTTAAGAGGTTCGACACATCTAAACTGCCAAGTGTGATTTTTCTGTTCTCTAAAGGAGAGAAACTGCATGGTATTTCGTAATCATATCCTCCTTGCCAACATTACAGATTGGTATTCTTTTAGGAAATTTAGGATGGGTTTAAGAAATCACTTGTTGAGTGCAACCAGCTTCCTTTCGGCGTATTGCTTTCATTATCAGGGATGTCCGACATGCTCAGCTGTCCTGGTAGAGGGCTTCCTATTTGATGCTCATGGGCGACCTGCGCGTCTGGTGTGGGATAATGATGATGATGACAATGAAGTTGGATGGGCACATAGCCTACTTCTGTCGCATAACATATCCTCATCCGATGGAGGAACCACTGTCAATAGCGCCATGCGCCATCACTCCATATGGAAAGTGCGCAGAGGTTTGGCATTGAGAATCCTAGCTTTTGGTAAGCAATCCAGTGTTTAGAAATTATATACGACCGCCTCTCCTACCCTGCCATCCAACATTCTGAATGTGAAATTTGTTTCCACCAACGGGAATTGTACAGGCTAACTACGGTTTCAGAATAACTTGACGCCTAACGAGTATGACCATCAGAGGGGCGTTGTGCGTCCAGCTGACTCGTATGATGAGTTAAGTTTGAAAGAGTAACTGAATGAGCACACTAAATTAATATATATGCTGGTACTGTCATAGGCTTATACCAGAATTTCATGTGTTAATAATTATAACTGTTGTTATTGTAGTAATTGTTATCTTCATTTATGTTGTTCATTCAATATGTAGTAGGTTATAAATATTCCTATAGTAACTTTCACCATTTTAGCTCCTAGATCCTACTACTAAACTAACCCCATGGCATTACAGCCCTAATGGCCTTGGCCTATCAAGCGACCGCAGATCAGCCTGAAGGCCTACAGATTACGAGGTGTCGTGTGGTCAGTACGACGAATCCTCTCGGACGTTATTCTGGGCTTTCAAGACCGGGGCCTCTACCTCAATGTCAGATAGCTCCTCAATTGTAATACTTAGGCTGAGTGGACCTCGAACCAGCCCTCAGATCCAAGTAAAAATCCCTGACCCGGCCGGGAATCGAAACTGGGACCTCCGGGTAAGAGGCAGGCTACCCCTACACTAGCAGATCCTAATTCTAGGCTATATTTAATATTCTCATGGTTTTTTTATTATTTCTGTTTTATATATGTATATGTCATTGTATGTATGTGGGTGGGTGGGTGGGTGCGTGGGTTTGTACCACATCTCCTTCAAAACCATTGGAGCGATTTCAACCAAATTTGATACACTTATGACTTGGTATCAGGAGACAAACCGCGTGGGGATAAGACATCCCAAACACGCCTGGGGGCGAGGGGGCGAGGGGGGTCATATATAAAAATAAATGAAAAAAGTGTCGAATCCATACTTTTCGGGGTCGCTGAGATGAATAGTGACACCCCAATTGTTTTAAAAGTCCAAGTTCAGCCCCCTTTGGTGTGGGGGAGAGGGGGGAGTGATATATACAAATAATCGAAAATATTGTCGAATACATAGTTTTCGGGGTCGCCAAAGTGAATAGCAACACTCCGGATTTTCAGTATCAGGAGACAAACCACGTGGGGGTAAGACACCTCAGGAACCCTTAGGGACGGGGGGCGAGGGGGTTCATATATAAAAATAAACGAAAATAGTGTCGAATCCATACTTTTCGGGGTCGCTGGGATGAATAGTGACACTCCAATTTTTTGTAAATTCCAAGTTCAGCCCCCTTTGGGGTGGGGGCGAGGGGGGAGCGATATATACAAATAATCGAAAATAGTGTCAATACATAGTTTTCGGGGTCGCCAAAGTGAATAGCCACACTCCGGATTTTTAGTATCAGGAGACAAAACACGTGGGGGTAAGACACCCCAGGAACTCTTAGGGGCGGGGGGCGAGGGGGGTCATATTCTAAAAATAAACGAAAATAGTGTCGAATCCATACTTTTCGGGGTCGCTGAGATGAATAGTTACACTCCGAATTTTTTAAAAGTCCAAGTTCAGCCCCCTTTGGGGAGGGGGCGAGGAGGGAGTGATATATATACAAATAATGGAAAATAGTGTCAAATACATAGTTTTCGGGGTCGCCAAAGTGAATAGCCACACTCCGGATTTTTAGTATCAGGAGACAAAACACGTGGACGTAAGATATCCCAGAAACCATCAGGGGCGGGGGGCGAGGGGGGTCATATATAAAAATAACGAAAATAGTGTCTAATACATACTTTTCTGGGTCGCTGAGATGAATAGTGACACTTGGAATTTTTTAAAGTCCAAGTTCAGCCCCCTTTAGGGTGGGGGGCGAGGGGGGAGTGATATATACACATAATCGAAAATAGTGTCGAATCCATGCTTTTCGGGGTCGCTGAGATGAATAGTGACACCCCTATTTTGTTAAAAGTCCAAGTTCAGCCCCCTTTGGAGTGGGGGCGAGGGGGTTATATATACAAATATTCGAAAATATTGTCGAATACATAGTTTTCGAGGTCTCCAAAGTGAATAGCGACACTCCGGATTTTCAGTATCAGGAGACAAACCACGTGGGGATAAGACACCCCAGGAACCCTTAGGGGCGGGAGGCGAGGGGGTTCATACATAAAAATAAACGAAAATGGTGTCGAATCCATACTTTACGGGGTCGCTGGGATAAATAGTGACACTCCGATTTTTTTTAAAAGTCCAAGTTCAGCCCCCTTTGAGGTGGGGGCGAGGGGGGAGTGATATATACAAATAATCGAAAATAGTGTCAAATACATAGTTTTCGGGGTCGCCAAAGTGAATAGCGACACTCCGGGATTTTGGTATCAGGAGACAAACCACGTGGGGGTAAGACACCCCAGGAACCCTTAGGGGCGGGGGGCGAGGGGGTCATATATAAAAATAAACGAAAATAGTGTCGAATCCATACTTTTCGGGGTCGCTGAGATGAATAGTTACACTCCGAATTTTTTAAAAGTCCAAGTTCAGCCCCCTTTGGGGTGGGGGCGAGGAGGGAGTGATATATATACAAATAATGGAAAATAGTGTCGAATACACAGTTTTCGGGGTCGCCAAAGTGAATAGCGACACTCCGGATTTTTAGTATCAGGAGACAAAACACGTGGAGGTAAGACACCCCAGAAACCCTTAGGGGCGGGGGGCGAGGGGGGGCATATATAAAAATAACGAAAATAGTGTCTAATCCATACTTTTCTGGGTCGCTGAGATGAATAGTGACACTCGGAATTTTTTTTAATTCCAAGTTCCGTCCCCTTGGGGTGGGGGGCGAGGGGGGGATATATACACATAATCGAAAATAGTGTCGAGTCCATACTATTCGTGCTCGCTTAGGTGAATAGTGACATCCTGGGAATTTTTAAATTCCAAGTTCAACCCCCTTTAGGGTGAGGGACAAGGGAGGAGTGATATATAAAAATAATCGAAAGGAATGTCGAGTACTCTTCGGGGTCGCTGAGATGAATACTGACACTCCGGATTTCTACTATCAGGAGACAAACCACGTGGGGGTAGGGCGCCCCAGGAACCCATGGGGGCGGGGGGCAAAGGGGTGAGATATAAAAATCATCGAAAGTAGTGCCGAATGTATACTTTCGGGGTCGCTTAGATGAATAGTGACACCCTGGGAGTTTTTTAAGTCCAAGTTCATCCCCCTTTGGGGCGGGGAGCAAGGGGGGTGAGATATAAAAATAATTGTAAACAGTTTTCGGGGTCGTCGAGGTGAATAGTAACACTCCAGAATTTTAGTATCGGGAGACAAGCCACGTGGGGATAGGACACCCCAGGCGCCCTTAGGAGCGGGGTGGGGGGCGAGGGGTTGATATATAAAAATCATCGAATGTATTGTCCAATCTATACTTTTCGGGGCCACTGAAATGAACAGTGTAACTCCGGAATCTTTTAAACCAAGTTCAGCCGCCATCGGGGAAGGGGGAGAGGTATATAAAATTATCGAAAATAGTGTCGAATCCATAGTTTTCCGGGTCGCTGAGATGAATAGTGGCACTCCGGACTTTTAAAGTCCAAATTAAGGCCCCTTTTGTGGTGGGTGGTTGAGAAGGGAGTTAGATATAAAATAATCGAAAATGATGTCACATCCATGGTTTTAGGGGTCGCTTAAACGGGGAGTGACACTCCGGTTATCGTTTAAGTCCAAGTTGATCCCCAATTGCCAGGCGGGTGAGAAGGAGTCAAGAACAGAAAATATGCAAATGACCGAGATTAAGGATGTTTTTTGTACGTTCCAGTATAACTGTCAGCAGAACTTATTACAAATATTACCTACTACCTGAAAAAATACTTAGTTTTTTTTTTGCTAGGGGCTTTATGTCGCACCGACACAGATAGGTCTTATGGCGACGATAGAAGCCTTAGATAAGGGGACGAAATGTAATTATGACTGAAAATGACCGATATTAGTGTCGAATCCATACGTTTCGGGACTACGGGAACAATTTAAAACAAACTTGGTCACTTATGACTTATTATCAGGGACAAACAGCGTGGAGGTGTGACAACCCTAGCACACCTACGACGGGGTGAGATGTAGAAATAATCGAAAATAGTGTCGAATCCATTCTTTTCGCGGTCGCTGAGATGAATAGTAACGCTCCATTTTTTTTAGAAGTCCAATTTCTGCCTCCTTTCGCATAGCGGTGAGAAAAAGTAAAAAACAAAATTTCGAAAATGACCGAGAGAATGGACGCATGTGTGTATACTGGACCTACTGTCTGGAAAAATATACCTTAGGGGTAAGAGACTCCTAGCCTCTAAAGTAGGGGCGAAATGTAAAAATTAACCGAAAACGACCGAAATTTGTGTCTAATCCATAGTTTTCGGGGTCGCTGAGATGAACTGTAACACTCTGGATGCCGTTTAAGATAAAGCTCAGTCCTACTCGGCAGGCGGATGAGAACTGGCAAAAAATTGAAAACGTCCAAAGGGACAGAGTTTAAGGATGTATGTGTGTATGTTTTAGCAAATCTCTCAATCAAACTTGGTATACACATGCCTTCCTATATAGAAAACAATACTGTGGAGGTCAGATACACCTAGCTCCCGCTGGTGTTGGGGAATGAGAGGGGCTGACGTGCAAAAATAAGGAAAATAACCAATATTAATGTCGAAATCCATTGTTTATGTGTCTCTGGTACGAACGGTGACGCTCTGGATCCCGTGTAAGTCCACGATCACCCTCCATCGAGGCAGGAGCTGAGAAGGGCTTAAAAGCAAATAGTATAAAATGACCGAGATTAGTGTTTACTCGATAAGTAAATAATCTAAAACTTGAAGTCAGATACATCTAAATAACTCTAAAACTACATGATAAGTCGTAAAATCAACATCTCAAAAATAATTATATAAGCATTCACTTCACACTTAACTAAGTGGTAATACAAATATTAAAGGTAAACATTCAAAAACTATCCGGGCAACGCCGGGTACTACAGCTAGTACATGTATAAATGTCGTACATCCTAAATGAAGTGATTATGAGTAAGGGATGGCCTTGAGCCTTAACTTTGATATGAATAAAGACGTTATTTAAAACTACCTTAGGGCCGATGACATCGAAGTTAAGTTCCTTAAAATAACAAAGACAATTATCACCCAGACACCCTCAAAATTAGTGTTCATAGTCACTAAAAAGACAACCGGCCTCATGTTCAATTTCCGGGCGGGTCTGGAGCCTTTACTTGTATCCGAGGACTGAATCGGGATTCACTCTGCCAACGTAAGAATAATTCAGGAGCTATATGACGCCGAGATAGGGGCCCCGGTCTAGAAAGCCAAAAATAACGGTCGAGAGGAATCGTAACGCTGACCATGCGTCATCTCGCGATCTACAGGCCTTTGGGCTGAGTAGTGATTACGAATTTTAGGTAAATAAAATATAATAATGTATGAGAATATATTTTTTATTTATTCCTAAAAGTACAATCCTTTACTTAATCATCGTTATCCGGCCGATTAGATTATCAGTTCGCCTTTTTCTACCACTACGAGCGCCAATGTGAGTCAATGCATTGTTTCACTTAAGCACCACTACGAGCGCCAATGTGAGTCAATGCATTGTTTGACTTAAGCACCACTACGAGCGCCAATGTGAGTCAATGCATTGTTTCACTTAAGCACCACTACGAGCGCCAATGTGAGTCAATGCATTGTTTCACTTAAGCACCACTACGAGCGCTAATGTGAGTCAATGCATTGTTTCACTTAAACACCACTACGAGCGCTAATGTGAGTCAATGCATTGTTTCACTTAAGCGCCACTACGCGCGCTAATGTGAGTCAATGCATTGTTTCACTTAAGCACCACTACGAGCGCTAATGTGAGTCAATGCATTGTTTCACTTAAGCGCCACTACGAGCGCTAATGCGAGTCAATGCATTGTTACACTTAAGCACCACTACGAGCGCTAATGTGAGTCAATGCATTGTTTTACTTAAGCACCACTACGAGCGCTAATGTGAGTCAATGCATTGTTTCACTTAAGTACCACTACGAGCGCTAATGTGAGTCATTGCATCATTTTACTTAAGCACCACTACGAGCGCTAATGTGAGTCAATGCATTGTTTCACTTAAGTACCACTACGAGCGCTAATGTGAGTCATTGCATCATTTTACTTAAGCACCACTACGAGCGCTAATATGAGTCAATGTATTGTTTCATTTAAGCACCACTACGAGCGCTAATGTGAGTCATTGCATCGTTTCACTTAAGCACCACGAGGAGAGCTAATGTGAGTCATTGCATCGTTTCACTTAGGCACCACTAAGAGCGCTAATGTGAGTCAATATATTGTTTCATTTAAGCACCACTACGAGCGCTAATGTGAGTCAATGCATTGTTTCACTTAAGCACCACTACGAGCGCTAATGTGAGTCAATGCATTGTTTCACTTAAGCACCGCTACGAGCGCTAATGTGAGTCAATGAATTGTTTCACTTAAGCACCACTACGAGCGCTAATGTGAGTCAACGCAGAGTTGAGTTATAACTCATTCGGTGTGGATATTTTCAATAAATCAGAAAACGCCTTAGGGTATTGAACCAAGGAACACACTACAGATATAATTATGTACGAGTAAATAAGTTAATTTGGGTAGGATTTGAATAAAAAAGAATACGAGCCTCCGGAACTGCTTTTAGGCCGGAAGTGATTTTCGAATATATATTTTTAGTTTGGTTGAGCTATCCAAGACTCAAAATTTGAAACTATTCGGGTCCTTTAGCCCTTCAACTTTCGGCACAAATGATGAAATTGCTTAATTTTACTTTGTTCATAGTATGGGGACTCCTTCTTTGCCCGCTAAGAGATGTTTTCAACATTAACAAATTCTGAGGGCAGTCAGAACTGGGGTTCAAACCCACGCCTTCCCCGAACGCCCAGTTTGGCTCCATAGTCGCAGCGCATTAACACGCGCTGTCACTTCGCTCCGTAATTAACCAATATTTAAATAAATAAATAAATAAATAAATAAATAAATAAATAAATAAATAAATATAAATATATATATATATATATATATATATAAATAAATAAATTAAATAAATTAATTAATTAATTAATTAATTAAATAAGACGAAACTATAGACGGAATGGGAGTTCGGACGATGCACATAATGATGAGTGAGTAACAATTAAAGTAAAAACAAGTGGTGGATGATAACGCGAGGTATTACAGATTTTCATGGGAAGAAATGTCTGGTTCCATGGCTAAATGGTTAGCGTGCTGGATTTTGGTCATAGGGGTCACGGGTTCGATTCCCAGCAGGGTCGGGAATTTTAACCATCATTGGTTAATTCCGCTGACAAGGGGGCTGGGTGTATGTGTCGTCTTCAACATCATTTGATCTTCAACACGACGCGCAGGTCGCCTCATTCTCGTGATAAACTGTAACACTTCGCGTTATCATCCACTTGCTTCAACTTTAGTTTTTACTCACTCATCATTATCTGCATCGTCCGAACTCCCCTTCCGTCCATAGTTTCTTCTTATTAATTAATTAATTAATTAATTAATTTATTTATTTATTTATTTATTTATTTATTTATTTATTTATTTATTTATTTATTTATACAATTCCATTTAATTAAAGGACCTGCATCTGGCGAGCCGAACCTTTCCTCGGACACTACCGGCACTAAAATCCATACGCCATTTCATTTCATTTTTTATGAGAAGAAATGTTTGTTAGGAACATGAGTGGTTTTTGAGGTGGTGACTTCGAAATCAGGCGCCATAAAATAATAATAATAATAATAATAATAATAATAATAATAATAATAATAATAATAATAATAATAATAATAATAATAATAATAATAATTCTACGTCCCAGTAATTACTTTTTCGGTTTACGGAGACGATGTGGCCCGGAATTTCGACCCATAGGAGATACTTTATCTTCCGGTAAATCCACCGACACCGAGATAAATATCATCATCATGATCATCATTTGTTTTAATAAATTTGGAAAAAGGATATTTTAATAAAATAATACGACTGTTGCTTATATGTTCTAGGGAGATTCCGGTGGACCTCTCATCGTCTTCTCGGAGGGTCGCTGGACACTGGCAGGGATAACCAGTGCTGGGTTTGGCTGCGGTGTTGACCACCAGCCAGGCATTTACCACAAGGTGTCGGACACAGCCAAGTGGATAGCATCTCACATCAACGCCAGATAGAATGTGAACTAGCTCTTGGATTCATCAATCGGAGCCTCTTTGCACACTGTTATACATTGAACACGAAATAGAGGCACTCACGGTAGAATAGAATAATCAGTAAACAATGAGCAACATTCATACCCTAACAGATTATAATAAACAGTACCTCGTCAGCAATAGAAAAATGTGTTAGTACCGGTACCAGGTTAAAAGGGAACTTGTAATCACTTTAGCAGAATTATGTAGCTGATTTGTTCAGATTACAGCCCTGTAATTTGAGACTATAACTTGGTGTATTGGCTACGAGTCCCTCCCAAGAAGAAGAAGAAGAAGAAAACTTAAGCAATATATTACAAACTGTTACATTTAGAAAGTAGGAAGGAAATAGAACGTGGACACGGTAAGCGGTTCTCTTTGTGTTTGGAAAAGTAATGGTACGAAACAACGTAAATCCTCTTTCCTCACAATTCATTGCATTGAAAACCAGTCACTTAAGAATGACAACTTATGTTTCAGCTCCGTATTTATGAGTAAGATACACTTGATAGCATTGTGACTCGGATAGGTTTTGATGATAAACTTTCGCATTCAAAATTTACCAGTTATACTCTTAAATACAGTTTACTGTTTAATTAGACATAATAACACTTATTCATCTATTCAGAATGAATACAGGCAAAGTGATGGTTTATCTCCATTCCTGTTCAACTGACTCCTGGATAAAATAGCAATAATTTGGAATGAAACACTGAAAGAACACAAGCTATCACTAATAACATTGAAAAGAAAGAAAGAAAGGAAGAAAGAAAGAAAGGAAGAAAGAAAGAAAGAAAGAAAGAAAGAAAGAAAGAAAGAACAGATTTGTTCAAATAAACTGTCTAGCATTCACCATACTTTCAAAATACCTGACAAATGCAGCAATACAAGTTGGAAGAGATAGCCAATAGAACAGATTTAAGAATTTATTTAGCACAAAAATTAATTTATGGCAAATATTTAAAAAATGCTCCAGAATTGATCGAATAAAGGATGTAAAGTAATTAAAATATTTAGGAGAAACTATTCAAAGAAATGGTTTGGAAAAATCCGCTGTAGAAGAAAGGGTACACCAGATGGAATGAGCGTGCGTTAAAACTAGGAATTTTACCTAAAACCTCAGAATACAACACAGGAGTCAAACCGCAATGCCTATACGCGAGTGATTATGCGGAAAATATTTGGTCCGTTAAGAACTACAGAACTCTGGAAATCAAGAAGAAATGATAAAGTATATCGGAAAATAGGAAAACTAACAGGAACATTACGGAGGTGGCGATTGATTTTTCGGATATTTACACAGAACTGATGACAAAACAGATCTTCAAATATCTTTGGAACAAGAAGTCAGCAACCTGGATTCATGAAGTCAAGAAGGAGAAAAACAATATAAGGGAAGAAGAAGCAACAGAGAGAGATATTTTAGAAATAAAGTGTTAAAAACAGAAGGACTCCAAGGTCGGAAGGGAAAGAAATCAGCCTCAAAATGGTCTGAGGAGACGAAAAGGAGATACAGTGAGAAAATGAAGGATTATTGGAGGAAGGAGAAGCAACAACAAAAGATGCTATTTCGCTTTACGTCGCACCGACACAGATAGGTCTTACGGCGACGATGGGACGGGAAAGGCCTAGGAGTGTGAATGAAGCGGTCGTGACCTTAATTAAGGTACAGCCCCAGGATTTGCCTGGTGTGAAAACGGGAAACCACGGAAAACCATGTTCAGGGCTGCCGACAGTGGGATTCGAACTCACTATCTCCCGGATGCGAGCTCACAGCTGTGCGCCTCTAACCGCACAGCCAACTTGCTCGTTCAGCAAAGGATGAAGCATTGAAATTGGCATGTAGTCCCTAAAAGACCCCAACGGAGAAAAAAAGAAAGAAAGAAAGAAAAAATAAAGAAGAAGAATACATGTATTCATCTTGAGAGTCACCAAGGTGTTGGAATGTTGGCCCTGGAAACGTTTTCTCACATTAAAACTATATTAAATGTCGACCTATCATATCTTAATTTGATTTCTGAGAAGAACACACGATGCAAGTACCGAAGTGATCTTATCTGATGCCTCCTATTCGGCATTCCGAGATACCTGACCTCTTTCCGCACCATCTCTTTTCCACAGTGGATAATGATTCATTAATTCTCCTCAAGTGCTGAATTTAATTTTCTAATTTTTCGGTTTTAATGCAGTTCTTCATTGAAACTTTTCACGGAGAGCAACATTTCTTCGTAGCAAAGAGCTGTTAAGAAAATCTGAAGAAATGCGGAAACTGTATAGTCCTACGTTGAGATACTAGAGGGTGCAGAGAAAAAGTTCCGTATAACTGCCAGAATAAAACAGAAATATTGTTTTTGAGTTCTTCCCTACCTTTTCTCCAATTTGTTCAATTAGGCGCGTGACTGGATTTGGCCCAGTTTTACGGTCGGATGCCCTTCCTAACGCCAAAGTGATGTAATCGCCATTATGTGTTTATGTGGTGGTTTGCAGTGTGATGTTTGCAGATGTGTATTGAGACGAAAACAATGAGTCCCGAATCACAGGAATTAATGATGGAAAATTGAATTACCCAACCAGGTCGCGAATCGAACCCAGGGCTCTCTGAACCGAAGGCCACTACGCTGACCATTCAGTCAAATAGCTGGACCAAACCAAAACAGGAATACGTTTTCAAAATAGTTACACCCAGTGGGGGTTTACATTCTTCAAAATTAACTCTTTACGTACTGTACGTTTCACCATCAGTATGTTACCAGGGATAATGATACTATCTGTAATGAGATACAGGGACTCACAGGCAGTAATAAAGGAGAGAATAGTCACATTCCCGACTTTTTCTTCAAGCATCAACCTTCACTGTTTAAAGACCTTGTGCTACTTCACTAAAAGTCATACGCTATTTTTTTTTTTTTTTTCATCGTTCGTCATGCATATTTTCGACTCTCCATTAAGATTTCTGATCCAACTCCTTACCATTGACTCACTCTTGCCATTTTACTAACAAATGTCTCAAAATCGTTGATGGATTGATGTCAGTTACGTTTCTTGCGTTACAGAAATGGACAATAGACTCGATGCGTTACCCTACAGAACTTAATTTTTCTGTAATTTCAGTCCTATCTGCATGAACTTTCGGCCGTTCATTACTATGGCTCTGATTAGAAAATGTTAAAATTTTACATAAATAATACAACCATTTCCTGAATTACAGTAGACTTTTCAAAAGTTGGTAAATTTTCAAAATATATCAACTACAGTAAGTTGACGTTTATTGAAACTTATCATGCATATTTAATTAAGAAACGTTAGATGAATAAATTTTATTATTGTTTCTGTTTTCCCTATATTATTTATATTTTGATAACAGTTTGTATTAATATGTGCTATAGCATCATAAAAGTTTGATTTGTTCATAATTTTAACACAAAATTTATCTGAAAGTTGGCAGTTATTATTAACATAACTTATATATTAGAAATTATGAATACAATGTGAATACACATTTATATCAAATTTGAAGACATTCACAGTATAACTGTTGCATAGGGAACTTTTTGAATTCTAGAAAGAGTCGCTTTCCTGTAACTTTGCCTGGAGGAAGGCCCCGCGTTGACATTATTTTTGTACTCAAAATTAAGATTACTGATGATAGTTGCCTCATCTTACCGTTTTTTAATATCTAAACAAACCTATTCATTTCTGCTTTCTCTGCACTTAGATGAAATATGGCGTATGACTTTTAGTGCCGGGAGTGTCCGAGGACATGTTTGGCTCACCAGGTGCAGGTCTTTCGATTTGACTCCCGTAGGCGACCTGCGCGTCATGATGAGTGTGAAATGATGGTGAAGACAACACATACACTCAGCCCCCGTGACAACGAAATTAACCAATGATGGTTAAAATTCCCGACCCTGCCGGGAATCGAACCCGGAACCCCTCTGACCAAAGGCCAGCAGGCTAACCATTTAGCCATGGAGGCGCACTTCACTTACATATTCTCCAGCAATTATGAATAAAATGCATGTTACTTAAGTTATAAACTACGAAATTATGACTACTAATATTTGAAAACTACAGGTGTGATCTGAACATCTCTGCGGGATCTTTAAAAATGGTCACACATGAAAAAGAAATATATCGCCACGTGACTCAAGTTTTGAAGCATCTATTTGCACCAAAATCTCGTTTTCGGTTTTTGAGACATTTTTGGGTTATTATTTCAGAAGGTTCACCTGTGCCTCTGTGGCACAGGCTGCAGCGTGCAGCCTCTCACCATTGAGTTCCTTGGTTCAACTCCCGGTCACTCCATATGAGATTTGTGCTGGACAAAGCGGAGGTGAGACAGGTTTCTCTCCAGGTACTCCGGTTTTCAGCAACTCTCTCTAGTGTCATTTCATTTCATCAGTTAGTCATTAAATCATTGCCCCAGAGGAGTGCGAGGCTTCGGCAGCAGGAGCAGTTCCCATCCTCGCCGCTAGATGGTGTTTCATTCATTCCATTCCTGACCCGTTGAAACTAGAAACAGGCTGTGGATTGTCATTTTCATTTCAGTAGGATCACCGCATAATACAGATGGTCACGTTGGTGAATATACAAAACAACCTCGTTTATCCGGCCCTCATTAATCCGGATCTCCGGTTTATCCGGATCGAAAATTAAAAAAAAAAATTTTTTACTTGAACAGTACCTCTTTTACAGGGACTACCTGGGCGAGGTGGTAAAGACGTGCTCGGTTCGCCCGGATGGACGTGGGTTCGAATGCCCGTCAGAAAGTTGTAAAATTTAAGAAACGAAATTTCCACTTCCGGAGGCTCATATGGCCCTGAGGTTCGCTCAGCCTACACCAAAAATGAGTACCAGATTAATTCCTGGGAGCAAAGGCGGCCGGACGTGGAGCTAACCACTCTACCCCATCAAGTGCCAAGGTTAAGGATAGTAGAAGCCTTTACCTTCCACTCCTCCAAGGGCCTTCATGGCCTGTACGGGGATGACTTTGCTTTTTTTGCTTTGCTTTACTACTTTTTTACGGCTTCAACTCTTCTTGAATGTCCTTTCCGTCAAGGATAGTTAAGGAGAGGAATTGCAAGTAACTTAATTTGGCCACGGTCTATCAAAAGTACCGTCCCGGCGTTCGCCTGAAATTGAGAAAGGGAAACCGTCGGAAACCATTCCCAGAACGGCCGAAGTAGGATTTGAATCCACGTTCTTCTGAATGCAATTCACTATTAATTCACTGATGGTGAATTCGAAAATGAAACCAGCGCTCCATCAGAAGAAGCAATGCAACCGAACAAACTGATGGGCTATTTAGAATCCTTGACTGAAACCACACCGGCAGAACTGTTGTTAGTAAAACGTCTTCGTGATCGTGCTGCGCGCAAACACTATACAGATGTAAAACAGAAAAACTCACATTATTTTAGCGCATAAAGCAGACTCTTAAATGTACGAAAAGTGTTCTGGTATTTTTTGTAGTATTGGAAAAAGGTATTGTCCACCTCTGTAGTGTAGTGGTTAGTGTGATTAACTGCCACCCCCGGAGGCCCGGGTTCGATTCCCGATCTGCCACGAAATTTGAAAAGTGGTACGAGGGCTGGAACGGGGTCCACTCAGCCTCGGGAGGTCAACTGAGTAGAGGAAGGTTCGATTCCCACCTCAACCATCCTTGAAGTGGTTTTCCACTTCTCCTCCAGGCAAATGCCGGGATGGTACCTAATTTAAGACCACGGCTGCTTCCTTCCCTCTCCCTTGTCTATCCCTTCCAGTCTTCCCATCCCCCGCAAGGCCCCTGTTCAGCATAGCAAGTGAGGACGCCTGGGCGAGGTACTGGTCATCCTCCCCAGCTGTATCCCCCGACCAAGAGTCTGAAGCTCCAGGACACTGCCCTTGAGGCGGTAGAGGTGCGATCCCTCGCTGAGTCCGACGGAAAAGCCGACTCTGGAGGGTAAGCAGATTAAGAAAGAAAGAAAAGAAAAAAATATATTACTGTACAACTTATGTTAATAGATTATACAGTATAACATGTACTGTATTTGATTTTTAGTTTTTTCCGGATTATCCGGATTTTCGATAATCCGGATCAGTTCCGGTCCCACTTAATCCAAATAAACGAGGTTCTAGTGAACTGTAGTTTTTCAGTGGCAATGGAACTTCTTCTCTGAACACCTAACGTATCACGGAGGGAACTGTTGCGGATTATACGTTGAGTTTCTTAAGTGGTTGCATACATTGTAATGAAGAGGAGCATACACCATATTCATTATGATGGAGATACTCTTAAATCAAGATGAATGTTACCTCGTCAGGATGGCGGGGTTACCAACCTACCGAACATAGCTTTAACATGAACTCCCCCTATAGAGGCTCGGGAACTCTTACCAATGAGAGTACCTAGTAGTGCTTGATAACAAATGATCTCTTTGTAGTTTTAAGTTGTAGGTGGTGCTTGGGAATTCTTTGGTAAGGTAAATATATATTTCTGAATCTGTCTGTCAAGTTAGCAATGCCTGTATTATATGTATTCGACCACAGTGAAAAGAAGGGCGCTGCTGGAATTCTTAACATGTGTCAAACAGAGTGTTCTTTCATTTATAGATCATCTGGACATTAGGTTTCTTATACAACGTACGGCTCACAAGGCAGACTTTTTCAAACTTTACATGTTTATGGACTGACATTGATAATGGAACGAATATGTCACGTAAATTCATACGATAACGAATAAAACTGAGGAGTTATCTTCAGAAACTTGCAAACCCCAAAAATATAAAATAGGGATATTGACGGTTAATGAAGTCAAATAAAAAACATGTTATACAGAGACATGCTAAAACTATTCAAACATAAACAAAGTAACAGAGAAGAAATGACACAGATTAATTGTTTTCTCTTTCCAGTTCTAAAATACACCAATGAATTACGAAGAGAGAGTTAAGGTTCTTGTATATCATCTATAGAAATCAATTAATCATCCTAAGAATGTTTTAAATTAGAGTTTTATTGGACTTAACAGTTTTAATATAGTATTTCTTGCATTTAATTTAATGTTTAAAGAAAGTTTAAAAATATTTCCACGCTAAATCAGTTAATATTTTTAAAACGCAATATTAATTTTATATTTGAAGTAAATTAAATAATTCCAAGCTAATTAGGACAACTTTTTTCACGCTGCTCCTTAACTAAGTTGACGTAAGACAGCACATCACCTCGTGCCATGATTTCAAAGGAATCCAATCAGCTCTTTCCGGCCACGAGGACCAGGAATGTATACATGCCACTTACTCTCCCAAACCCAAAAATGTTGCGTCACTAAAGAAAACATACAAAGTGATGCTGATATAAAATTCTCAGTAATGTTCCCAAGAGAAGCGAATACAGATAAAAGAAGATTTCGTTAGAGCTCAAATGGATTCATATTTAACTGTGTCGCGCGCTGTAACTTCGTTCTCCATCACTAGTAGGCAAACGTATGACATCCCCAGTTGAGAAAGTCTTAGTTGCAATATTTTATTCTCAAGTTGGTGGGCGCACTGTCAACATGCCCTTGAAGAAGAGGGTGGAGTTGAATCACGGCTCTATAGTTATAGCCGGGTTGTGCTGAATGTGACAACGGCGCAGCTCGTCCATTCATCTGACCAGAGTGCCGTACTAAGCTCTCCACGCCTGTGTACTTGTTCCAGTTTTTCCATTATTGTAGTGTATGTAGTAATGTGAACAATTTTTAATCATTCCAGATAGATGGTCAGTGTACCGGTGCGTAAGCAACCTGTGATATAGGATTTGCAAGTTATTTTCGATTGCTTAATGATTCTGATCTTCGTAGTAAATGGATTAGTTCCATCCTAAGCACAGACTAAACTCAATTAACAGATCCGCAGTGCGTATGAAATATTTTCAAGACGGTGGCTTGAGCTTTTTTAGAAATATATCGATTAGGACAGAATGAAATGTTTCTATAAATATCACCCAGTTTTGTGCGAATTAGTATGAAGTTTTTACGAGACGAAACTTCGAAACTTCAAACTTGATGGTCTGTAGAAATTGCTTAGTATTGGAATTGATTCAACTTTCGTTTCTGATAGATTCTTGTGATAGTTATGTTTTACCAAATGATATCTAACAGGAGCTCTCTTGTATCGTAAATTGATGCCTCTTTACAAGTTGAAATTGTTTTTGGAAGACGCTGAGAATTGTGATGATAGTTGTCTATAAAAGTTGGGTACTTTATGTAACCAGGTTGGTCCCATATTTATGAAAAAGAAACCGAAGAGTGGTTTGTCAACATCTACGCGCCTTCGATATTTGAGAAAATTATCCATTTCTTATGAAGTATTTCCTTTTTCAGAAAATGGGAATGTTCATTTCTTTAAGCATATTTTTCAACTTTATGAGAGCGAAAAAAATCGTGAATTTTGATGAAATTCATGTAAAAAGTAAATGTGGACTGTAAAAATGTTTGTTTAGGGCTGTCGGGAATTAAATAACGTTTCTATTTCCCTCTGCCTTTGGTCATTTCAAAGAGGTAATAAGACTTAATCCGGTTAATCTGTACACGCTATCACGCCGTTTTGTGCGAATTAGAATTAACTGTGATTTCAGCGTGCAAGTGTATGTGAACTGTGTCTACCGAATTAAGTTTTTACGAGATAAAACTTCTAACATCATAAGTAGTCTGTAGAAATTCTTTACTTACGGAATGGATTCAGCTGTCGTTTCTGATAGATTTTTGTGATAGTTACATTTTACCAAATGATATCAAACAGGAGCTCACTTGTATCCCAAACTGATACAGTGTCAGATTTAGCAACAATGTGTAAAGATGTATTGCGAAAAATACATTTATGTGAATAGGAAACTTTGTGCTTGATAATAGACAAAAATACGGTGAATCATGTAATGCTTCATGAACTCACTGAAAATTCAGAAAGTAGTTACTCTTTTCAAATTCAAAGAAATCCCATAAAAACGTTTGTTCTTATGGCAGTGTGTACGGATTTAAAACATTCGTTAGGAAATAATTTTTAGACGAGAGTAAAACCAAAAGGAAGTTACAGATAATCTCATCGCCATATGGTCATCAGGCCAAGTAATATGGTTCGCGCAGTTGGCGTAACAATTCACGCACTGCAGTTGGCTGCGTGTGGTCTAACGTCGTCATGCAGTAATACGACACATGTTGAAATGAATCCAGTTCATTTCCTGCCAATTGCTACCAGCAAACTCACTGTTTCTCCCCTGGTGAGGAAATCGACCATGTGGACCATCCTCCCTACAGCCCGGACGTGGCACCCAGTGGTTTAGAAGAACCTGGGTGGTAAGCAATCAATAGCGATACGGCCGCTCAGCGTACTGTCATACTGGACACCGATTTCTTCCATGCTGGCATTGAAGCCTTAGTGTACCACTGAAACAAGCTACTGAACAAGAATAGAAAAGCAAATCAGTGCGCCAACACTGTGTATCCTTAGCGTGTAAAATAACATTTCTCCTTGCAAACTCTTGTTACTTAATTTGTTGAACCTACTTTGTTTACTGTTCTATCTCACGGTCTGTATTAATAATATAATTGTATGATTTTATACGCATATTTTGGAGAATAAGAGGGCGTCGAGGATAAAGGAACTCCTCAACCATTTTCAATGATGTGGTGATAGAACAGTTTCCAAATTTACAGTCACTGGGAGTCATCACCGCTAAGATTCTTCTCTTACTAGAGGCAAGGGATTTATTATTATCATCAAATAAAATAATAATAATAATAAGAAAATAAGATAATAATAATAAAAACATTATTTTAAGCCGGGCTGAGGGGCAGGTTCGATCCTGGCTCCGTCCGGTGTTATTTGAAGGTGCTCAAATACGTCAGCCTCGTGTCGGTAGATTTACTGGCACGTAAAATAACTTTTGTGGGACAAAATTCTGGCACCTCGACGTCTCAGGAAACCGTCTAATGTACTTGGTGGGACCTAAAACCAATAACATTGTTATTTATTCTAGATTATGTTAGGAGGAAAGGTAGACAAAAATTTAAATTGTCATATAAGATTCTCTTTTGAAGGCAGTTAATTCATAGCAAAACATTTGAAATTACTGTCGACCCAATGTAAAAACCAAGTAGATGTTGGGTGCACGACACAGACAAAGTCATTCAAACACGATGTATGACGTAAAGCCGAATAGGTTTGTAAATGAAGTAATTTTTATACATGAGAGAAAACATTTCACAATGGAAGGCAAACGTATGAAAGAGGGAGCCCAATTTTATCGTTCTCCGCATCCAGTCGCAAGGTAAATGATCAATATTTTCAGAACCCTTCGACTGGGATCCAAATACTCAAGATGTACAGTCATATCACTAACTGATACACCTTAGCAAAATGTGGTTCTATTGTAAGGAAGTGGAACGATACTGTTATTTGCACTGTGTGTGTGTGTATCATACAATACGAGGCATTGCTACTGGACTCGAAACGATCACCTCTGTCTTCAATAAAGCTTTCATCTTGAGGTTCAGGTTTCGAGTTCTAGAGAGTCAAACTACTGATCTCAGCATTTATCTGTCCAATTATTTATTTATTTATTTATTTATAACTATACGATACTCTGTTTATTGTTGTTGTATTTATTTGTAGAAAATTTGCTAGACTGAAATAAAGAAATTTATATCAGAACAGTAACAAAAATCATTCGTCAGTGTTGTTCATTATTCACCCAAATTTTATTATTTTCATTTTTTTAACATTTTAGACGAGAACATGACTTCAGGTCCGCCTCTGTGGTGTAGTGGTTAGCGTGATTAGCTGCCACCCCCGGAGGTCCGGGTTCGATTCACGGCTCTGCCACGAAATTTGAAAAGTGGTATGAGGGCTGGAACGGGGTCCACTCAGCCTCGGGAGGTCAACTGAGTAGAGGTGGGTTCGATTCCCACCTCCGCCATCCTGGAAGTGGTTTTCCGTGGTTTCCCACTTCTCCTCCAGGCAAATGCCGAGATGGTACCTCACTTAAGGCCACGGCCGCTTCCTTCCCTCTTCCTTGTCTATCCCTTCCAATCTTCCCATCCCTCCACAAGGCCCCTGTTCAGCATAGCAGGTGACGCCGCCTGGGCGAGGTACTGGTCATTCTCCCCAGTTGTATCCCCGACCCAAAGTCTGACACTCCAGGACACTGCCCTTGAGGCGGTAGAGGTGGGATCCCTCGCCGAGTCCGAGGGAAAAGCCAACCCTGGAGGGTAAACAGATTAAGATAGAAGACATGACTTCAGAAAGTGAGTATTTTCCACTAATTGTTTTATGATAATTTGGTTTGAAAGTAGATAGCTTTCGAGTTCACCTGAAACGTCTGTTATGTGATGGTGTTTCTGGTTTATTTTAGTTCCATAGAGAAAAATACAATGCGATATCAACAGTTTGTGGTTTCACTGTTGTCTGGTATCTGTGTTATCATGTCAATTCAAACTAACCAAATCTATCTTTAAGATAGGAACCGTTTATTTGAATATTTTCTGTTATGAGTATAAAACCACACAGGAAGAAAAGTTTAGGGCTTCCCATTTCTGAATGGCACAATTTCTTACTTCGAACTTTGAGTGCCACTTCACTGTGCTCAGCTAAAGAAATAAGTACTATAAGAGGAAGTAATTTGATGAAGACGCAAAGCTATTATCTAGTATGAACCGAAATTCACGCACTCGGGCGTCGCAGCGCAACTCCTCACATGCCAGCAATAAAAAAAAGTCTCTCACAGAAGTTCGTCCTCGGAGAAAAAGGACGTTGAATGTGGCAATCTGGCAACACTGTAACCATATGTCGAGTAACTACCTCTGTCAGCATACATTGGTCATGCTGTACACTTGGTGCAGTGGATGGAGTTTTGGGTTACCATGCAGGAGGTTGAGGGATCGATCCTGGGTTGAGGAGGTTTTTTTTAGTTCATAAATGTAGTCCAGGTGCTATGGTATCTGGCATCTTAATCGTCAACACCGAATAAATTCACGCCCACGACGTGGGCGTCTTTCAAAGCTGACCAATGAAAACGAATGTTCGTCCATTTCTAGGATCGTAGTATGTAAGTGCAAATGGTTTCTAGAGGACCCGCTGCAATCGCTACTGACTGTTATGATGCCAGATCTCTGTGGTGTAGTGGTTAGTGTGATTAGCTGCCACCCCTGGAGGCCCGGGTTCGATTCCCGGCTCTGCCACGAAATTTGAAAAGTGGTGCGAGGGCTGGAACGGGGTCCACTCAGCCTCGGGAGGTCAAATTAGTAGAGGTGGGTTTGATTCCCACCTCAGCAATCCTGGAAGGGGTTTTTCGTAGTTTCCCACTACTCCTCCAGGCAAATGCCGGGATAGTACCTAACTTAAGGCCACGGCCGCTTCCTTCCCTCTTCCTTGTCTATCACTTTCAATCTTCCCATCCCCCCGCAAGGCCCCTGTTCACCATAGCAGGTGAGGCCGCCTGGGTGAGGTACTGGTCATTCTCCCCAGTTGTATCCCCCAACGCAGAGCCTGAAACTCCAGGACACTGCCCTTGAGGCGATAGAGGTGGTATCTCTCGCTGGGTCCGAGGAAAAAACCAACCCTGGAGGGTAAACAGATTAAGAAGAAGAAGAAGAAGAAGAAGATGCCAGATACCATACCACCTGGACTACATTTCTTTCTTTCTTTCTTAATCTGCTTACCCTCCAGGGTTTGTTTTTCACTCGGACTCAGCGAGGGATCCCACCTCTACCGCCTCAAGGGCAGTGGCCTGGAGTTTCAGGCTCTGGGTTGGGGATACAACTGGGGAGAATGACCAGTACCTCACCCAGGCGGCCTCACCTGCTATGGTGAACAGGGGCCTTGTGGAGGGATGGAAAGATTGGAAGGAAGAGGGAAGGAAGCGGCCGTGGCCTTAAGTGAGGTACCATCCCGGCATTAGCGTGGAGGAGAAGTGGGAAACCACGGAAAACCACTTCCAGGATGGCTGAGGTGGGAATTGAACCCACCTCTACTCAGTTGACCTCCCGAGGCTGAGTGGACCCCGTCCCAGCCTTCATACCACTTTTCAAATTTCGTAGCAGAGTCGGGAATCGAACCCGGGCCTCCGGGGTTGCCAGCTAATCACACTAACCACTACACCTCAGAGGCGGTGGACTACAGCTACGAAATAAAAACACACGCCTCAAACCAGCATCGACCCCTCAACCTCCTGCAAGCTAATCCAAAACTCTATCCACTGCACCAACTGAACAGCACGACTAATATGTGCTGGCAGAGGTAGTTACCCTATATGTGGTTACAGTGTTGCCAGATTGCCACTCTTCAACGTCCTTTTTCTGCGTCCGATTCGTTGGCTGAAAGGTCAGCGTACTGGCCTTCGGCTCAGAGGGTCCCGAATTCGATTCCCGGCTGGGTCGGGGATTTTAACCTTAATTGCTTTATTCCAAGGGCACGGGGGCTAGGTTTATGTGTTGTCTTCATCATCATTTCATCCTCATTACGACGCGCAGGTCACCTACGGATGTCAACTAGAAAGACCTGCACCTGGCGAGCCGAACCAGTCCTCGGATATCCCGGCACTAAAAGCCATACGACAGTTCATTTTTTCCTTTTTCTGCCGGATATACTTGCAGGAGGAACTTTTGTGACATACATTTTTTTATTGCTGGCAAGTGAGGAGTCGCGCTGTGACTCCCGAGTGCGAGAATTTCGGTTCACCTGTATACATTTTTACACTTGAATGACCATGTATCCACAACGACTCAGAAGAAAGAATAAGCACATTGGCATTGTACACGCATGCACAGAAATTGTGTCCCGACATAAACAATCAACACTGCCCCATTCCAATGCTGAAAAGAAGAGGGAATGAAGGGGTAGTGTTGAAAGCCACTCCAGTACCGGAGGGTAAGGGAGTGAACGGGCTGTGCTGAAGGCACAGTGTGAGTATTGCTATACATCCACCACTGTGCCCATTTCAGTCCCAACAAAGTCTGTAGCGGACTGTCTACCAACAGCAATGCGTTAACTGAGGAGGTGGGAGGACGCCGTGCTTTATTTAAATTGGGACACCATTTCTGTGTATGCGTATACAAGCTCCTCACATGTACACTGTTCTCAGAAACGATTGAACTTATAGATATAATGTTTGTTGTAAGTATTCCCAGATTTGTATTTACATGGGAGTTGAATTATGTTTTGATAATGTTATGAATAAAACACTCCAATTTAATTACGGTTTAACAATTAGTACACACACAATTACACTTACAAATTAAAGACAACAGTTCACTAATTAGTGGCGTTTTACAAGTCCATTGTCCTCACAACTGCACACAAGTTCGAACACACTTCTCTTTACTTTCATGTACTACGACGATTACAACTTAGCTGGCCTCCAGCAAGGTCGATAACTCACACAATCAATTGATGTGACTGCTCGACACACTGAACTACTCAACACGTATCTCTCGAAATAAAATGAAATGAAATGAAATGGCGTATGGCTTTTGGTGCCGGGAGTGCTCGAGGACAAGTTCGGTTCGCCAGATGCAGGTCTTTTCATTTGACTCCCGGGGGCGACCTGCGCGTCGTGATGAGGATGAAATGATGATGAAGACGACATATACACCCAGCCCACGTGCCAGCGAAATTAACCAATGATGGTTAAAAATCCCGACCCTGCCTGGAATCGGACCCGAGAGCCCTGTGACCAAAGACCAGCACGCTAACCATCCAGCCATGGAGCCGGACTCTCGAAAATAACGTAGCATCAGTTCACCTACCCTCCAACAATCTTCACGACGACACCCCCTCAACACTACGAAACATTCAACAACAAATGCTGCAACACTTCACTACGACGAATGTCTTTCAATACTCAATGCTCTGTTCCAGTAACACAGTACACGCTATTTCTGTTCACGGTGTGGCTGCTTTTATATCCCTGGTGATGAAGCACTAGAATGTTCGGAGTGCTGGCGGAATACGAACGTTGTAGTTTTAGATCACCTTCCAGAAAGTCCACGGAGACACCAGACGAAAAGAACGAGAGGCCGTCACATGCCCTCAGGCCGGCGGGGAGCTTCCCGATCTGACTTACTCATTCCTTACAGAAAATACCGAAGGGGCTTCTATAGTCGCATGAGCAAATAACAATAATAATGCGAGGAACATAAAATAACATGCGCTTGTTCCGTTTTGGAGTGACTGTACATTCTGTATAAAAAGCGAAATCATCTCTGTGGCGGCCATGGATTACTCTGATCCTCATTTCAGTTGTAGGTTGAGTAAACTCCAGAAGTGGAAGTCTCGTATTTATTTTATCGTCTTCATGCTGTGGAATCGAAGCTACATCCTTCCATGTCAAACGAAAATGCCTTTATCTCCTCGGAGGGGTAGCCCCCACACACCCTGTATTTGTGTACCCGTATGGCGCTGCAGCCCTGATGAGTCTTGGCCTGCCAAGCGACCGCTACTCAACCAGGAGGCCTGCAGATTACAAGGTGGCGTCTGGTCAGCACGACGAATCCTCTCGGCTGTTATCCTGGCTTTCTAGACTGGAGTATTATTTCTTCACCAGATATCTCCTCAATATATACTCTGTATACTGGGAGTTAATGCATAGATGGAGAGATACATATAGGGAAATGGAATTTGAGCTAGGGGAATTATGTATAAAATCCATTTTATTAAAATACGTTAACTGTAGGTAAAGTAACGGAGACATAAACAGAGGAAAATAAAGAATCACATCCTTATCAAGACATTACTTCACTAAACTAATTTTATGTTCTTAGATGGTATTAGCTGAGGATATCAGTTTGCCTGCAGAATTAACATAACTGGGCCACGTAAGATATTTCGAAAACGGGACACTTATGGGAAAACACTAAGAAAATAGTCAAACACTGACGTGCGTAGTGTGATTCAGTGCCTGAGTCCAAAGAGCACATCAAACATTTAAAAAGACCAGAAAACGATCTGATTTGTTAGAAAGAGGCGTTGTATTGTTTTACTCTGTCACCAGGCCAATCTCAGTTATCCAGGCACGTGGGTTGCTACAGTACTGCCACTGGGAGGTTCTGGACTATTCAGATCCGACCTCAGAACTTTCATACTATTGGAGAAGCAACTGTAGTAAATAGAAGAGGTTGAGGACCTGGTTGTAAAGATTGGTGAGCCATCACTAGTGATTCGCGAAGAGTCTATTCCATATGCCTGGAGAATCGGATACCCGATTACAGAGTCAGTTCCGAGAAACTGGTAGCACCATCTATGATGCAGATACGTAAACAACCGAGCTCGATAGCTACAGTCGCTTAAGTGCGGCCAGTATCCAGAATTCGGGGAATAGTAGGTTCGAACCCCACTGACGGCAGCCCTGAAAATGGTTTTCCGTGGTTTCCCATTGTCACACCAGGCAAATGCTGGGACTGTACCTTAATTAAGGCCACGGTCGCTTCCTTCCCACTCCTAGCCCTTCCCTGTCCTATCGTCGCAATAAGACCTATCTGTGTCGGTGCGACGTAATGCAACTAGCCAAAAAAAAAAAAAAAAAAATACGTAATCACGTGCAGCGCGAATGTGTTCTGTAATGAGAGTTCGTTTCGGTCACTCTGCAAGCCATGCCTGCTCTCATTATGGTGTTATGGAGCTGTATACAATCTAATACTGGGCGAGTTGGCAATGCAGCTGTGAGCTTGCATCCGGGAGATAATGGGTTCGAACCCCTCTGTCGGCAGACCTGAAGATTGTTTACCGTAGTTTCCTATTTTCACACCAGGCAAATGCTGGGCTGTACTTTAATTAGGGCCACGACCGCTTCCTTCCCATTCCTAGGCCTGTCCTTTCCTATCGCCGCCATAAGACCTATCTGTTCTTTCCTGTGCAATCGTCGCCGTAAGACCTATTTGTGTCGGTGCGACGTAGAGCCAATTGTAAAAATAAGTAAATAAAGGAGTATTTAGCTCTATGCCTGTCCGCCTTTGCTCCCAGGAATTAACCTGGTACTCATTTTTGGTGTATGCTGCGAAAACCTCCGGGCCTCGTTTCTTAATTATTTCAACTTCCTAACATGGAATCGAACTTACGACCCTCCGAGTGAACCGAGCACGCCTTCACAGCCTCGGGCAAGCGGCCCCTTGACTTTGGTGGTACATAGATTTTATAATGCAGTAGACAATCTCAAATTCGTTTCTTACGATAGCGGGACAAGATTGGTGAACAAGACAGGTCGTATAACACGCTAAACATATGAAACATTTATCATAACCCAGAAAGGAATGCTTATTAGTTACAGAGTAACTAAAAACAAAATCTCACATGACACTGTGACTACTAATAGCAGCGTTAATCTTTTTCCCACCGGGCGAGTTGGCCGTGCGGTTAGGAGCATGCAGCCGTGATCTCGCATCCGGGAGATAGTGGGTTCGAACCCCACTGTCGGCAGCCCTGAAGGTGGTTTTCCGTGGTTTCCTATTTTCACACCAGGCAAATGCTGGGGCTGTACCTTAATTAAGGCCACGGCCGCTTCCTTCCCATTCCTAGGCCTGTCCTTTCCTATCGTCACCATAAGACCTATCTGTGTCAGTGCGACGTAAAGCAAATAGAAAAAGAATTCCATATGTTTAATGAAATTAAAACAAAAATAGTTCATTTCTGTCGACCTACAGATCTTTACACTTCTTCTTTTCTTCTTCTACCGCTTTTCCCACACCTGTTGGGTCGCGGGTGCGAACTGTGGCGCACATGTGGATTTGTCCCTTTTTACGGCCGGATGCCCTTCCTGACGCCAACCCTATATGAAGGGATACAATCAATATTGCGTGTTTCTGTGGTGGTTGATAGTGTAATATGCTGTCTGAATATGAAGAAGAAAGTGTTGAGACAAACACAAACACCCGTCCCCGGGCCAGAAGAATTAATCAGAGGTGATTAAAACCCCCGACCCGGCCGGGAATCGAACACGGGACCGTCTGAACCGAAGGCCTCGACGCTGACCATTCAGCCAGGGAGTCGGACCTTACAGATCATTACACTATGCTGGTAAAATATTAAAATGAATTCTATACATAAATTGCTGTACAGAAATGTATTCATTTAAAAAATTCTGTAATATTTCTTTTTTTTCCAAATTATAATATTTTTATTTCTGTGGGTACATTCCTCCATTTCATTACCCACACATGTCCATAGGTGTTGCTGCTGGATGCTGCTCGATGAATTTCAAAGCGTCTTCAAACGTTTCCTGGGCGGCAGGGTGATTAATTTCTTCGTTTCCTTGTTTGACATTATGTTCCTTCTTCTTCTTCTTAATCTGTTTATCCTCCAGGTTGGGTTTTTCCCTCGGACTCAGCGAGGGATCCCACCTCTACCACCTCAAGGGCAGTGTCCTGGAGCTTCAGACTTTGGGTTGGGAAATACAACTGGGGAGAATGACCAGTACCTCACCCAGGCGGCCTCACCTGCTATGCTGAACAGGGGCCTTGAGCAGGGATGGGAAGATTGGAGGAAGAGGGAAGGAAGCAGCCGTGGCCTTAAGTTAGGTACCATCCCGGCATTTGCCTGGAGGAGAAGTGGGGAACCACGGAAAACGACTTCTAGGATGGCTGAGGAGGGAATCGAACCCACCTCTACTCAGTTGACCTCCCGAGGCTGAGTGGACCCCATTCCAGCCCTCGTACCACTTTTCAAATTTCGTGGCAGAGCCGGGAATCGAACCCGGACCTCCGGGGGTGGCAGCTAATCACGCTAACCACTACACCACATTGGCGGACGACATTATTTTTCATCGTCCCTATTTTGTTGTGATGGAAACAATGGGCGGAGGATAGTCAGTTTCATGTTTTGACAAACACAACGGATCCGATATCAGAGGGTCTGCTGGAAATGTTTATCAATATTTTGAGGTCTCTGGGGACCGAACTGAGGATAAGCCCACGTACTGCACTCGTGTATAGCTCGGTTTATGGATGCAGTGCATTGCATTCGTAGATCTACGAAAAGCATTCGATAACGTTGATTGGACCAACCTTTTTGAGTTTCTAAAGATGGTCGGGATCAGATACCGAGAAGGAAGAATTATCTAGAATCTGTATAAAAATCAGTCTGCAGTGATAAGAATCCAGGGCTTTGAAAAAGAATCAACAATCCAGAAGAGAGTGAGACAAGGCTTCAATTTGCCCCCCCCCCCCGAAATTTCCGAGTTTATGTAGAACAGGCGGGGAAGGAAATCAAAGAGGAATTTGGAAACTGAACGACAATCCAAGGAGTGGAAATCAAAACCATGAGATTTTCCAGTGATGTCATTTTTCCTGTGACTGCAGAAGATCTGGAGAAATTGCTGATCGGTATGGACAGAGTCCAGGGGAAGGAGTACAAGATGAAAATAAATAAGTCTAAATTAAAAATAATGGATTGCTGTCGAGCATAGTCAGGTAAGAAGTGAAATAAACAACGATGGCAGAAGTAAGGAGGACATAAAATGCAGACTAGCACAAGCAAGTAAGGCTTTTCATCGAAAAGTAATTTACTCACTTTGAACAGTGATATAGGAATTACAAATATGTTTTTGAACAGCGTGCAGCGTGGCATTGTATAGAAGTGAAACAAGGACGATAACTAGCTCGGAAAGGGGGAATAGGAGATATTGAAATGTGGTGTTACAGCAGAATGCTGAAGGTGAGATAGGTAGATCGAATCACAAATACTGTAGGTGGATACTGAATCGAATTGATAAGAGGTGATCGATTTTGATGAATTTGACGAAATGAAAAGATAGAACGATAGGACACATTTTATGACACCCAGGACTTGTTGGATGGTTTTTGAGGGAAGTGTAGGTGGTAAAAACGGTAGGGGTGGACCAAGGTATTAATATGACAAGCAGATTAGACCAGAAGGAGGATGTAGTAGTTACGTAGATGTGAAAAGGTTTGCACAGGATATGGTAGCATGGAGGGCTGCATCAAACCAGTCTATGCACTAAAACAAATTATTATTATTATTATTATTATTATTATTATTATTATTATTATTATTATTATTATTATTATATTATTATTATTATTATCATTATTACTTCTTTCTTTCCTTCTTTCTTTCTTTCTTTCTTTCTTAATCTGTTTACCCTCCAGAGTCGGTTTTACCTCGGACTCAGCGAAGGATGCAACCTCTAACGCCTCAAGGGCAGTGTCCTGGAGCGTGAGGCATTGGGTAGGGGGATACAACTGGGAAGGAGGATAAGAACCTCTCCGTTGTGACCTCACCTGCTATGCTAAACAGGGGCCTTGCGGGGGGATGGGAAGATTAGAAGGGATAGACAAGGAAGAGGGAAGGAAGCGGCCGTGGCCTTAAATTAAGGTACCATCCCAGCGTTTCCCTGGAGGAGAAGTGGGAAATCATGGAAAACCACTTCCATTATGGCTGAGGTGGGAATCGAACACCCCTCTACTCAGTTCACCTCCCGAGGCTTAGTGGACCCCATTCCAGCCCTCGTACCACTTTTCAAATTTCGTGGCAGAGACGGGAATCGAACTCCGGCCTCGGGGGTGGCAGCTAATCATGCTAACCACTACACCACAGAAGCCGTCATTATTGATATTATTATTATTATTATTATTATTATTATTATTATTATTATTTCTTTCTTTATTTCTTAATCTGTTTACCGTCCAGGGTTGATTTTCCCCTCGGACTCAGCGAAGGATGCAACCTCTACTGCCTCAAGGACAGTGTCCTGGAGCGTGAGACTTTGGGTCGGGGATAAAAATGGGGTGGAGGACCAATACCTCGCTCAGGCGGCCTCACCTGCTATGCTGAACAGGGCCCTTGTGAGCGATGGGAAGATTGGGTGGTATAGACAAGGAAGAGGGAAGGAAGTGGCCGTGGACTTAAGTTAGGTACAATCCCGACATTTCCCTGGAGGGGAAGTGGGAAACAACGGAAAACCAATACCATTATGGCTGAGGCGGGAATCGAACACCCCTCTACTCAGTTGATCTCCTGAGGCTGAGTAGACCACATTCCAGCCTTCGTACCACTTTTCAAATTTCGTAGTAGAGCCGGGAATCGAACGTGAGCCTCCGGGAGTGGCAGCTAATCACACTAACCACTTCACCACACAGGTAGACATTATTATTATTATTATTATTATTATTATTATTATTATTATTATTATTATTATTATTAGCCTGATTTCCTAGTATTAGCCATGTTTCTAAAGTATCCTTTCTCTTCATATGAGTCACATAAACCTAATTCAATGAATACACTCAAAAAATGTTCGAAAAACGAAAACATGTAACAATGTTACTGGTTGCCTCTGTTTTGTCTACCGTGAATTTCAAAAGCAGCTACTTCATTTTTTAACTACTCTTAAAATGTTGACCTACCTAGCTCATGTCATAAATGGGGCCTTCGTTCTTCAGCCTGAATGTCATATTCTGAGAAACATCTTTTACTTTCACTGACAAGCGTAACGGTGGCAGCGTACAGTACTAGAGACACCGGAGGTAATTGTGAATACCGGAGTTTCAAGGAATGCTCATAGATAGCGTTCAGCACAACAACCTTCCGCCACCTGGTGGGCTCGTAGGTAACTTACTAGGACTTGCATTTATCTTTATATTGAACAGCGGTAGGTTGTTGCTCCTTCGGAATCAGTAACATTTGTAGGTGTCTGAGAGAATCCGATTTCTTGGCTGAATGCTTATCCGCGGATATTGTAAATATTTAACTGCAGTATATTACACCCAAGGCATTTAAACGGATGGATCTGTTAACATAATTCAATAGGCCTGACGACACCTGGCACCACAACCCTTACATTCACAGGTTTGTGAGGTATTTTCTCTTGAGAAAACTACCGACGTCTTGACCTTTGCTTCCTACTTCCTTTCATTGCGGTCACGAGCCAGTTAGACTTTGATCAGATTTACTGTTTTATGGTCTCAAGGCTCTTTATATATCACCATTCTCCCATACCACTGTTAAGGGTCGCCTAACCACAAGCAAAAATAAGAGTGTACCTGAGTGAAAATCAATAAACGTCTTACAGGATTTAGAAATAATCAACAAAATTATCCGCACTGCCATCCAGTTTGTACCCGCCAAGACACTAACTCAAGGTTTAGTTTTCTCCCGGACTCAGAGAAGGAGCCCACCTCTACCGCCTCAAGGGCAGTGTCCAGGAGCGTGAGACATCTGGTGTGGTGATACAACTGTGCGCCTACTATGCTGAGCAGGGGCTTGTGTGGGATGGTAATAAATATAAGTTGAGTTATCTTGATTCTAGTATTTTTGATAGGAGTGTGAACTTTTTGTTCTAAGCGTAAACATTTATTGTCTATAAAATTGGAACAGAAGATTGGAAGGGATGGACAAGGAGCGGAGAAGGAAGCGACCGTGGCCTTAAGGTAGCTACCATCCCGGCATTTGCCTGGAGGGGAAGTGGGAAACCACGGAAAACCACTTCCAGGATGGCATGCTCCCGGGTAACCAGAAGCAACTTCCATGATATCAAAATTCTAATTTTTTCTTTCTTAATCTGCTTACCATGCAGGGTTGGTTTTTCCCTCGGACTCATCGAGGGATCTCACCTCTACCGCAAAGGCAGTGTCCTGGAGCGTGAGACATTAGGACGGGGGATACAACTGGGGAGAATGACCAATATCTCGCCCAGGCGGCCTCGCCTGCTATACTGAATAGGGGTCTTGCGGAGGTTGGGAAGATTGGAAAGGATAGACAAAGAAGAGGGAAGAAAGTGGGCGTGAACTTAAGTTAGGTACCATCCCCGCATTTCCCTGGAGGGGAAGTGGGAAACCACGGAAAACCACTTCCAGGATGGCTGAGCTGGAAATCGAACCCACCTCTACTCAGTTGACCTCCCGAGGCTGAGTCGACTCCGTTCAAGTCCTCGTACCACCTTTCAAATTTCGTGGCAGAGCCGGGAATCGAACCCGGGCCTCAGGAGGTCGCAGCTAATCACACGAACCACTACACCACAGTGATGGACAAAAATTCTAATTTAAAGACTTTTTATAAAATGTTCAAATTGTCCCGACTGTTTTAACCATGCATGACTGTTCCCCATCTATATCCCACGTTTTGTAACGATTTGTCTAATTTTTGTTTTAAGTGTGTATTAAATCTCAACCTACAAAATGGACCTGTCACTAATATTCACTGTAAATTTAGTATTTTTATTGCATTTTTTCTGAGCAGATGAATTTAAAAAAATAATAAATACATTATATAAAAACTAATATAGGCTACATCATGCAGATCTGAATAAGGTGCAAGTTGTAGTAAATTACTATGGCAGGAAATCCTGAAAAAATCGTCATTATCCATGAAATAGTATTAGAGTTATGAGTGAAGCCGTATTAAAATTATTATTTCTGGGAAAACAGCAATACATATTGTTGAATATAAATAATGCAACTTTTGAACCCCTCACCTTTCGAAACTCTCCTGGGCCATAAGTCACTCCTTCACTCTCTTGTATCTTTCCTTCTTCCTGCAAAGTGAGCTTCATTCCGTATCTCCTGGCTTCCTTTGTGGACTCACGTGCTCTCTTCTTAGTTGACTGAATTCATTTCACATCGTTCTGATTTAGTCCTTGAATGCATTAGGCTCCTGGTTCCAGTCCTATTTGATTCAAAACCTTCACTCTTACATTCTTACCATTACTAAACGCGATGGCTGCACTTTTGCTACTATCAAGACAGTTTCTTGGCTGAAGAATCCGTTTTTGGGACATATTTTCCAAATTTTGGCTTTATAGTTCTGCGTATGACTACCCACAAAACGCTTCAAAAGATGTCTAGAAGACAAATCATCAAAAACTAGTATAATTACTTTTTTTTTTGCTATTTGCTTTACGTCGCACCGACACAGATATGTCTTGTGGCGACGATGGGATAGGAAAGGCTTAGGAATTGGAAGGAAGCGGCCGTGGCCTTAATTAAGGTACAGCCCCGGCATTTGCCTGGTGTGGAAATGGGAAACCACGGAAAACCATCTTCAGGGCTGCCGACAGTGGGGCTCGAACCCACTATCTCCCGATTACTGGATACTGGCCGCACTTAAGCGACTGCAGCTATCGAGCTCGGTAAATAATTACTTTCATTATTGCCATACGTATATTATTGCCTTCTGAGATTGCCCTCTGGTAACTAGATCAAGAATGAGACTGAAATTGTACGAGGAAGGGGGCGTGGCAACAAATGACAGGCAGCCACAATTTTATGTATATCTCTGGAACCAGGGCAGATATTCCAATAATTCTTCCTGTAAAATAAAGCCTAAGAGAATAAATTTATTTTTAAAACATGCTAAGTTTGGACCAGGTAAGCTGGATCTCAGCATTTGCCTGGTGTAAAAATGGGAAACCATGAAAAACCATCTTCAGGGCTGCCGACAGTCGTGGTTTGAACCCACCATCTCCCGAATGCAAGCTCACAGCTGAGCTTTCCCAACCACATGGTCAACTCGCTAGGTTTGCGTGAAAGAAACCAAGATAAAGACAAGGATAAAGCATGTGCCAAAATACAGCAAAACATTTTTTTCTTGAATAAAATTACAGAAACGAAGAAATAGGGCTAACACTTTAGGCAGCCTATTCAATTTTAAGGATCCCAAGCGAGCGTTTTTCTCTGACATGCTTCACATGTCATTTCGCTACATAGTCCACTTAATAGATAGCGTAATAGTAAGTAGACTGTATGATAACCGAAGGTATCAGCTATAATTTTGCCAAATTTGAACTCCATCGGGCAAGTAGTGATAAAACACCAGACAAGCAAATATACAAATTTCGAGATTTATTATTATTGCCATTTTGAGAGCCTCAGTTGCTCAGGTGACAGCGTGCCGGCCTCTCACCGCTGGATACCGTGGTTCAAATCCCGGTCACTCCATGTGAGATTTGTGCTGGACAAAGCGGAAGCGGGAGAGGTTGTTTTTTTTTGCTAGGGGCTTTACGTCGCACCGACACAGATAGGTCTTATGGCGACGATGGGATAGGAAAGGCCTAGGAATTGGAAGGAAGCGGCCGTGGCCTTAATTAAGGTACAGCCCCAGCATTTGCCTGGTGTGAAAATGGGAAACCACGGAAAACCATCTTCAGGGCTGCCGATAGTGGGATACGAACCTACTATCTCCCGGATGCAAGCTCACAGCCACGCGCCTCTACGCGCACGGCCAACTCGCCCGGTGGGGAGAGGTTTTTCTCCGGGTACTCCGGTTTCTCCTGTCATCTTTCATTCTAGCAACACTCTCCGCTATCATTTCATTTTATCTGTCAGTCATTAATCATTGCCCCAGTGGAGTGCAACAGGCCTCGGCAGCTTCATTCATCCCATCCCTGACGCGGTCATTGTCTGGAAAACAGGTTGTAGGTTTTCATTATTGTTGCCATTTTGTACGACTCATTGGCTGAATGTTCAGCGTTGAGGACTTCGGTTCAGAGGGTCTCGGGTTCGATTCTCGGCCAGGTCGGGGATTTTAATAGCGTCTGATTAATTCTTCTGATCCGGGGACTGGATGTTTGTGTTTGTCCTAACACTTTCCTCTTCATGTTCAGACAACATACTACACTACCAACCACCAGAGAAAAACGCAATAGTGATTATATCCCTCCATATACGGTTGGCGTCAGGAAGGGCATCCGGCCGTAAAACAGAGCCAAATCCCCATGTGCGACACATTGCGCACCCGCGACCCCACAGATGTGGAAAAAGCGGTAGAAGAAGAAGGATTATTGCTGCCATTTTTTCCTTTGGCCATATGAGATCTGATGAACAATAAAGGAAAGCAGAATGGAATCATTAAACGACATGCCCTAAAAACACTACGTCAAGATACGGAAACAATTATCCTACCCGCAGATAAAGGCAACGCTACGGTGATAATGACACGCACAGACTACACTCGGAAAATAGAACAATTACTCACCGATTCCACATACAGAAAAATTAGGAACCCTACCAACCGCATTAAGAACAAACTCCACACACTAGTAAAAAATTCCAGTATCCCAGCCGAAATACAGAAGAAACTGATATCCTCGGACCCGATACCTCCAAAATTGTATGGCCTGCCTAAAATCCACAAAGAAGGCATACCTCTGCGACCTATCGTGAGCGCTATAGGCTCTCCCACGAACGAGATCGCCCGCTACCTAGCTGGACTACTTCAGCCACATACAGGAAACACTGAAACCTACGTGAAGGACTCCCGACATTTCATCCAGCTCCTTAAGGACCAATCAATTGAAAGTACGGACCTATTAGTAAGCTTTGACGTCACGTCACTTTTCACCAAGGTGCCGCTAACAGAAGTATTTCCGCTATTAGATCAGAAACTTCCAGAAGACCTGTCAACACTAGCTAAAGAATGCCTTAGCGCCACTTACTTCTATTTCAACGGGGAGTTCTACGAACAGACTGAAGGGGCCGCGATGGGGTCGCCACTCTCTCCAATAATAGCAAACATGTATATGGAACACTTCGAACAGAAAGCCTTAGCTACATCAGCCCTGAAACCGAAATGTTTTCTCCGTTTTGTAGACGACACTTTTGTAATCTGGCCTCACGGGAGCAATAACCTACAGCTATTTCTCGACCATCTCAACTCCATACACGTAAATATTCAGTTCACCATGGAAATAGAAGTAGACGGAAAACTACCGTTCCTGGATGTGCTAGTAATACGTAACCCCAATGGGACGCTGAGTCGCGCAGTATACAGGAAACCCACTCACACAGACAGGTACCTACACGCCTCGTCTCATCATCACCCATCACAAAAGCAGGCTGTCCTAACATCACTAGTAAACAGGGCCATAGCGATATCTGACGCAGAGCACCTCGAGGAAGAAAAAGAACACCTCACGGAAACCCTTAGGAAAAATGGCTACTCGCTCAATAACATCCGACGAGTCCTTAAAAAATCAGAAGAGAAGAAAGAAAAGACCGCCGCAGGAGAAAACAACGGGAAAGAAGAACTGACCCGCCAGAAAACAGCGATACTGCCATACATTAAAAACACTACAGACAGGATCGGCAAGATACTGGACAAATACAACATAAAAACTATCTATAAACCTCACCGTAAGCTAGCCCGTTATCTACCACCAGTAAAAGACACAATAGAATTACAGGCCCCTGGAGTGTATCACATTGAATGTAGCTGCGGAGCTTGTTATGTAGGTGAGACAAAACGTCTGATCTCCACCCGCCTAAAAGAACATATCCGTCACACCAAGAACCAAAACACAGATATTTCAGCAGTAGCCAAGCATTCCTACGAAACTAGGCACGGAATATCATTTGACAAGACCAAGATCCTAGCAGCTATCCCTTGGAATCTGGAAAGAAAAATCCGCGAGGCTATCGAAATCAAGAAACATCCGAATAACATAAATTTAGAAGAAGGATACAAAATCAGTAATTCTTGGATGCCCATCATTCATAGTTTAAGACATACAGACCACAACATAAACACACGGGCCGCAACCCCATTACATAACAGCGCGGGCAAGCCCCCACTACCTGGCTGTGACATAAACTTTCCAGAAGCCTCGCGAGACAGCCAGGGCTTACGCCAGCCAGATAGGCTAGGATATAAAAGGCCAAGATCAAGGCCACTCTAGTAGTGTAACTCTGCCTGGGAGACTGATTACCTCGGATCGAGTAGGGGTATTTCAGTCGCCTTGACAATGAATACTGCAATGTATTCGAAACGTCGGCAAACTGTACGTGATATGCGTACAAGTACAACACGGTTCAACCCGGAAAATAAATTAAATAATTAAACGACATACATTTTTGTGGCAGTTACAGTCACATAATTAACATATGAACTGCTTCTTTACATTTACCCGTCATGCGGGGCAGGCTTTCTTAATCCTAAGATACTATTTATTTCATTGTAGTAGAACGTTTTAATGTCCCAATGAACAATCATCAGCCAGGCGGCTACAGGTCTGCCTCGTTCTATTTTCCCCGTACAACAGACTAACGTTACTTCACAACAGTATCGTCTAGTCTACACATCACATGTCCATACCACCTCAAACGTCAGTTTGATAGTTTAATAAAAATGTTATTTGCTTTACGTCGCACTATCTACTTTTCCGGTTTTCGGAGACGCCGAGGTGCCGGAATTTAGTCCCAAGGAAGTTCCTTTACGTGGCAATAAATCTACCGACGCGAGACTGACGTATTTGAGCACCTTCAAATACCAACCGGACTGAGCCAGGATCGAGCCTGACAAGCTGGGTTCAGAAGGCCAGCGCCTCAACCGTCTGAGTTATTCAACCCGACAGTCTGATAATTTATCCGTGACGGGTACTAATATTAGACTATCCGTCATATATTCGGTGCACACTTAATCTTCAAGCACGACCCCGGTAACCCATCTCAGCTGTATATGTATAACATACACTTTAAACGAAACCAAAGCCCATAGTGCAACAGCCCCGAAGGGCCATGGCTTACCAAGCGACCTCTGCTAAGCTCGAAGACCTGCAGATTGTGAGGTGTCGTGTGGTCAGCACGACGAATCCTCTCGGCCGTTATCCTTGGCTTTCTAGACCTGGGCCGCATCTCACCGTCAGATAGTTCCTCAACTGTAATCACGTATGCTGAGTGGACCTCGAATCAGCCCACCTATCCAACAAAAATCCCTGACCTGGCCGGGAATCGAGCCCGGGACCTCCGAGTAAGAGGCACGCACGCTACTTATTCTACATAGCAAACAATTATTACGTCAGGAATGGAATGAATGAAGCCCCCATCTAGCGGCGAGGATAGGAAATGTGCCGGCTGTCTGAGCCTGACGCACTCCTCTGGGGCAATAATAAATGACTGACAGATGAAATGTTAATGGAGAGTATTGCTGGAATGAAAGATGACAGGGAAATCCGGAGTACCCGGAGAAAAACCTGTCCTGCCTCCTTTTTGTCCAGCACAAATCTCACATGGAGCGGCTGGGATTTGAAACACGGTATCCAGCGGTGAGAGGCCGGTGTGCTGCCGCCTGAGCCATTGAGGCTTCCCATACTTAATCTACGAAAGCCCTGGAAACTATGATCTTCATTCTTGCTGATGACTTATTTTGAGATTATGAAGTTGTTTATAGGAAGGAAGAAAAAGGTTACATATTTTCATATTTTTTTTTGATATTGGAGCATTTTTGACCTGGTGTCCAAAATATTATAGATACCCTTCAACATCGGCCAGTCTACTTGAAAAACTTTTCAGTTCATGTTATTTCAGAGTTCACTGGAATCGACCTGGCTCAATTCCGATTTAGGTTGGGATTTATGTTTGGACGCCCTTTAGGCCTACAGTCAGTTTCTAAGAACCCTTTTTAAACGTTTGACCGGGTTTTCCTTTAGTTTTAGGGGAAGCTTGTCAATTAAGTTGTTTCGTGTGTGTTTATGTCACTTTTCCCTTAATATAACCTAATGAGTGTCAATATAATATTCACGTAATGTAAAAATCACTTCTCCTTTCACTTGATAAATTGAGTGTTTTCCTTAACATTAAATGTAATTAATGAATAAATATTAAATAAATAAATAAATGAATAAATAAATAAATAACAATTATATTTTCACAGTCTGCACTAAAAGCTTTCGGATCTAACCAGGGGAGGTGCGTGGTATTATTACAGTGTTGCACAGCTCCCAATAATTTTACACTTCATTTGCCGTCTTTTCTTATACCATAATGTTTTAGTTTAATAAACCTAACATATATTCTAAAACATGTTCAAATCAACCATCTATGGCTGTACTAATGCTTCGTAATGGACCAATTAACGCTGCCGGCTTCGAATCGAACTCAGGGGGTTTGCTTTCGTACGGCAACTCCCAAGTGGACAGCGCGGCGCAGTGTACTTCAGCAGGGACGAAGCTAAACCTGGATGGCATCAGGTAGCATGCTCGCCAGTATCGGTCTCACGGAGTTGCACGAGACTAGCAAGTCCCCTATCGAGAAAGAGTTCCAAATGTCCCCGTCAGATTGCGCCACTCTGCGGAAATCACGCCATTCATACTTTCTCTCCTCTCGCAAAGGTAATTTCATTTCATTTTTTTTAATTTTACAATTTTCGATTTACGTTGCACCGACGCAGATAGATCTTACGGCGACGATGGGGTTGAAAAGGGGTAGGAGTTGGAAGGAAGCGAACGTGGCTTTAATTAAGGCACAGTCGCAACATTTACAAGGTGTGAAAATGGGAAAACGGGGAAAACCATCTTCAGGGCTTCCAACAGTGGTGTTCGAACCCACTATCTCCCAAATGCAAGCTCACAGCTACGCGACCCTAACCGCACGGCCTACTTTCTCGGTAATTTCTTTTCCACGCCATACCAGACCACCTACAATATTACCAACATCTTGCTTCAATGAACAACAGGAGGGTAAATTTTCAATTCAAGTGAAGCAAAAGTACTGTGCTAGGCTGAGTGGCTCAGACGGTTGAAGCACTGGCCTTTTGACCCCAACGTAGCAGGTTCGATCCTGGCTCAGTCCAGTGGTATTTGAAGGTGCTGAAATACGTCAGCCATGTTTCAATAGGTTTACTGGAATGCAAAAAAACTCCTGCGGGACCTCGGCGACTCCGAAGAACGTAAAAAAAGTAGTTAGTGGGACGTAAAGCCAATAGCATTTATAGTAAGAGTAACTGTAGTTAAAGTGTATAATCAACCTCTTATTTCCTGTATTGTTATTACCAGATATGTTTCGGTTTTAGTAAGAATGTAGTTCGAGCATCCTTAGCCAACAATATAGTATATCTATCTTAATCGGTTTACCCTCCAGGGTTGGCTTTTCCCTCGGACTCAGCGAGGGATCCCACCTCTACCGCCCCAAGGGCAGTGTCCTGGAGCGTGAGACGTTGGGTCGGGGGATACAACTGGGGAGGATGACTAGTGCCTCGCCCAGGTGGTCTCACCTGCAATGCTGAACAGGGGCCTTGGTGGGGGATGGGAAGATTGGAAGGGATAGACAAAGAAGAGGGAAGAAAGCGGCCTTGGCCTTAAGTTAGGTACCATCCCGGCATTTGCATAGAGGACAAGTGGGAAACCACAGAAAACCACTTCCAGGATGGCTGAGGTGGGAATCGAACCCACCTCTACTCAGTCGACCTCCCGAGGCTGCGTGGACCCCGTTCCAGCCCTCATGCCATTTTTTCAAATTTCGTGGCAGAGCCGGGAATCGAACCCGCGCCTCCGGGGGTGGCAGCTAATCACACTAACCACTACACCACAGCGGCGGACCAACAATATAGTATGAGGTCATGCGTAGAGATTTAGTGACCGTTGGTTAAGGAATAACATTATTATTATTATTATTATGATGATTATTATTATTATTATTATTATTATTTCTGGCTCCATGGCTAAATGGTTAGCGTGCTAGCCTTTGGTCACAGGGGTCACGGGTTCAATTCCCGGAAGGGTCGAGAATTTTAACCATCATTGATTAATTACCATGGCACGGGAGCTGGGTGTATGTGTGGTCTTCATCATCATTCCATCCTCATCACGACGAGTAGGTCGCATACGGCCGTCAAATCAACAGACCTGCACCTGGCGAGCCGAACCCCTCCTGGGATCTCCCGGCACTAAAAACAATGCGCCATATCATTGTATTATTATTATTATTATTATTATTATTATTATTATTATTATTATTATTATTATTGTTGTTGTTGTTGTTGTTGTTGTTGTTACGGAGTTATCCGTGGTAGTTAGAGGTGAAAGAAGGTGCTGGGATGAATAGGTCTCAATCTACGAAATTAAAGTTAATTTAAAATTTAACAAGGTTATATTTTCTTTTCAAGATCAATAAATAACAAATATAACAGGTACACAGTAGCCTAGCAACCAATCAAGAATGTACAATTACGGTAGTTACAGGATTTGGGCTCTGAGACCCAGACACACAATTCTTGAGCAATTAGCCCAACTTTACTCGAATATACAAGATTCAACAAAAGGGGGAGAAAACCCCTATCATGCCCGGGGGCACTTACTCCCAATTACACAGTAAAGCCTCCTCGAGGCACACAGAAACCTTTTTTGAAAGAGCAACCCGCTCTCAAAGTTCCAGCCTATCAAAGGCCACACCAAACTCAACTTTCAAGCTGACCTCCAAACACATGAAAACAGGGGTAAAAATACCCAACCTACTGAGGCCTATTAAGTAAAGAAACAGGTCAATGACATGGCCCCAAAATACCAATTTGAGTGGAGGCGTACTTGCACTCCTAATACACTTTATTAAAACCTAATTTGGCCCTAGGCCGCTAATGCAAGGGCTAATCCCATACTAAAGAGGTGACTTATATAAGAAAACGATTTACATTACATTAGAAGGGAAGAAATGGTAGTGAAAATAAGTTCACCTCAAAGCAATATGAGTGGGAGCTCGAGAGGGTTAAGCAATCTCTATCCGAATATGTAGTTACAGAGGCAGAATTTAAATCAAGAGACTTTTACATGTTAGAGAAAAGTTACATGGTAGAAGGTTTCGAACCCGCCCCGAGGGTTAAACTGCTGAGCTGGCAAGAAAATAAGTTATAAGACGGCCATTACCTGGTGGTTGAACTGCTGCCCGAAGGAAGAGGCGCTTCCCGCCCCCTGCTACATAATTTACACACTGATAGATGTTACTGAAGTGGCGCAGAGACCCGAAAATCAGCAGTTTATATACCCTCGCGGAACATTCGAGACCTTTCAGGAATGATAACACCCGCCCACAATCATTTTATTGGACGGCCAAAAGATTACATGTCAAAATTGAAGAAGAAAACCAGGATTGGTGGAAAATTAATTACAAAAATAACTCATCGGTCGAATTCAAAACTGGCGGAAAGTGAAGGGTTATACAGCCAACCTAAACAATGACTGAAAGAAATTTAACAAAGAACAAACTTATGAACACAAAATTTCTCCAAAAACACAGTTCTTTCACTTCGCACTAGGGTGCATAATTATAGTCCTTCAGTAGTGCCATCTAGAAGAGAATGTTCACACTTCTTGCTACAGAGAAAACAACAATGAATCGAAATTGACATAGTTCAGAACACTTCAAAATTTACAAGTAGCGACATCTTCTGAGAAACTTGAGAATTAACACGATAGTTAAAGTTCAGGCTTCCTCCAGTAGAGGAGTTTCAACTGGGGCAAAGTTTGAATTAGCGGCGCGGAGGTGTACCGCCCGGTACAATTATTATTATTATTATTATTATTATTATTATTATTATTATTATTATTATTATTATTATTATTATTATTATTATTATTATTATTATTATTATTATTATTACAGTTTAAATTACAATATGCTTTACGTCGCATCGACACAGATAGGTCTTATGGTCAGGGGCATACGCAGAAATTATTTTCGGAGAAAGATATTAAATATTAAAATTTGAGGGATAAAATAATGTTGGGTGCTTATTGTGAAATCAGAAACACTAAATTAAAACTTTAAAAATAACACAATTATTTAATTAACCCTCTACTGCATATTGTTGCCTTTTGGCAACAAATAACTTTTCACCTGTTTAAATGGACAAATATTGTAGGCAGAGGTAGTTTTACGGCACACTTTCAACTGTACAATCAATTAAACACATATCCCAGTGATGCCTTGTTTATATATATATATATATATATATATAATACATAACATAAGTCAAAACAGCCCTAGAACCAAAGGTACTCCTTCCACCCCGTCAACATCCACGCGAACCAACCACCGTTTATTTTACATGGGCCCTCCCCATCACATTACCACAGGCTTCAGGAGTACCTCTGGCTCAACCTCAAAGACATTACCGACCTACGGTTCTGCAAGTTGTACTTGCGCCTTGCAGTACGTACCCATGGCCAGTAGGCAGTAATGTTCGGTCTTTGAATGTTAAAAGCTTAGCGTGAAATCGTGAAAAATCGTATATATATTGAACTATGGCAATCCACATCACATATGAGGGTTAAGCTATTAGCCCCAGTTAAGAATTGCTGATACATCAAATACACTGAACGTATGTGGAACATTTTCTTCACCAAACGAAAACGAAAAATAATTCATGCAGTAGAGGGTTAAGACACATTTCTATTCATATTGATGATTACAATAGCAGACATCTCCTGTTTTTTTTTTTTTTTCAGCCAGCTCATGGATTATACACGCATTTCCTACGGTCAGTGTTCTTCCTTGTGTATATACAAAAGAGCTAACACATTCAATCTTTCTCGTACAGTCATATTCTGCAAATTACCTTTTAAATATTTCATGGGTGGAAAAGAACGTTCTTGAGTGGTAGTGGTTATTAGTAAGACAGCAAACAGTATCAGTACGCTATGTATTGTTAGCCAAATATCACTGTCGCAAAATGTTAACCCTTAAATGCGCAATTTAACATTTCTTTAAAATATGATGGTTTTTCATTATAAAAATAATAGACTGTTACCAGAAAAATATTTAAAATATTATTTGTCAAAATTAATATAATTTTATTTGTATCAGTCAAAATTATAAGAGTTCTGCATGTTTTAAGCATCGGTATATGCAAAACTGTACGATTACTGTAGCTACTGCCACACTGAGTCTTAAGGATGTCGTGGCTCACGAATTCTCTGAGGTAAACAACATTTTACTTGTTTTACCTTAACTGCTTAAAGTTCACACCACTCCAGCTGATTAGCAAGAAATCTCATAAAGTAAAAGATTGTTCATTTTTGATACACTAGCGACCACTAGCGAGTTCGTCTGTAAGGCAGAAGTAAATGGACACTTGTAAAATCATGAAGCAGATATAACAATCAAGTATATTCTCCTTTGCACATATGCAATGCTGTGCATTTAAGGGTTAAGTGTAGAAATGAAGTCCATTGGTTCAGGATGATTGCTTTTAGAAGACAAACATATATTTATTTATATTTATTATTGGAAGCATCATCAATACATTATTGGCATATACGTAGTTGAAATTAAAAGCAAAACAATGAGCCATCTAAAATCTTCATTTACATGGTTACCACAATTAATCACAAGTTCTTGACTTCAAAATATTCGGGGGAGGAGATTTACCCCCCTCCCCCACCAACCCCGCCTCAGCGTACGCCCCTGCTTACAGGAAAGGGCTAAGAGTGGGAAAGAAGCGGCCATGGTCTTAATTGAGGTAGAACCCCGGCATTGCCTTGTGTAAAAATGGGAAACCACGGAAACCATATTCAGGGCTGCCGAGTGTGGGGTTCGAATCCACTACCTCCCAAATGTAAGCTTACAGCTACGTGCCCCTAACCGCATGGCCTATTCACTCGGTATAATAATGATAATAATATAAATAATAATACAAATAATAATATAAATAATAATATTATTAATAATAATAGTAAAACTGCTGTATTCTTTAATTCCAACCAATCATGCTGGTATCCGATCACACAACCTTAAGTATAGGAGGACAGTGTCTTCATAGTTGTGCCACGCAGCCGAACTCAATTATTATTATTATTATTATTATTATTATTATTATTATTATTATTATTATTATTATTATTATCTTGCTATTAGTAAAGTAAACTTGTACGAGGAAAGTAGCGGCCAGTAAAGTCAAATAGAGGCCACAGAGCCTCTAAAGTGTGCCGCTGGAGAAAGTGTCACGTGACACCTGGAATGCGCCCAGTCAAGTGGAGCGTGCCGCCCTTGGTTGACCTTGGGGCCGGGTTCGAGCTTGGACAGTGTCTAGGTCAAGGTCTAACATGAAATAAAAACTCCCTCCATATTGTTCTCCATTAATGAGAGTGGTCATTTCCCTTCGGTGGTATACTGATATCTTTCGTTTGTTGCGAAAGTATTGACAAAGGAAAGAAAATTTTCCTGATATTAATGACATGACTTTTTCACTATCTCTATAAGGCCCATCTGCTTCCAACCAAAAGGTTTCACTTTAGCGCTGAGCAAAAAAAATAAATAAATAAATAAATAAATAAATAAATAAATAAATAAATAAATAAATAAATAAATAAATAAATAAATAAATAAATAAATAAAATAAAAATAAAATAAAATAAAATCTGATTGCATATGTAAGCTGGCTGTAGAAAACAAGAGAGAAATAATTCTTCGCTTGGAATGCAAAGTGTAAACCAAATTACAAATAAATTAAGAGAGGAAGAAATAAAAAATGAATTTGTGAGACTCATGTGCATTTAAATTAAACAGGTGTATGATCTGAGTTAAGGAAACTACGGGAAACCATCTCCAGGGCTGCCGACAGTGGAGTTCGAACCCATTATCTTGCGAAAGTATTGACAAAGGAAAGAAAATTTTCCTGATATTAATGACATGACTTCTTCACTATCTCTATAAGGCCCATCTGCTTCCAACCAAAAGGTTTCACTTTAGCGCTGAGCAAAAATAAGTAAATAAATAAATAAATAAATAAATAAATAAATAAATAAATAAATACGTAAATAAATGAAATAAAAATAAAATAAAATCTGATTGCATATGTAAGCTGGCTGTAGAAAACAAGAGAGAAATATTTCTTCGCTTGGAATGCAAAGTGTAAACCAAATTACAAATAAATTAAGAGAGGAAGAAATAAAAAATGAATTTGTGAGACTCATGTCCAATTAAATTAAACAGGTGTATGATCTGAGTTAAGGAAACTACGGGAAACCATCTCCAGGGCAGCCGAGAGTGGAGTTCGAACCCATTATCTCCCGAATGCAAGCTGACAGCTACGGAATCCAAACCACGCAGCCCCTCGGTCGGTTTTTAAGGCATCAAAAAGTCAAGTCTGCTGTTTACCAACTCACATTATGCATCACTTACGCACAGAAAAGTAAGTCATCAGATGGAGGAAATTTCTGCAGTTATCCTAGTGGAAGAACCTCAGTTTCAACAGGAGCAGGGGTGTGAGGTTGAGACTAGAAGTTGAAAATATCTTGAGCTCTCTGTGAACGAAATGATAGACATCGTATGATTTTGTGTCTTCATTTCTTTACGTTGGTAAATTAGTTCACGTCTTTCAGCTTCCGTTGTACCATCATAGTACAAAAGAAGAAGATTGCACCTTGCACGGTAACTTTAAGGTAGAAATCTTACGGTTTACATAATCAAACTATTTCTGTGGTTGATCTGAGTATTTTTGCGGTTGTTGTTTGGGTGATCAGTCCATAGACTGGTTTGACGAAGCTCACCATGCGACCTCATCTTGTGTTAGCCTGTTCACTTCGTTCTGGCTCAGTCCACTTGTATTTGAAGCTGCTTAAATACGCCAGCCTCCTGCCAGTAGATTTAATGGCAGGTAAAACAACACCTGCGCGATAACATTTTTGGCACTTTGTGCCCCTGAAAACCTTAAAGTAGTTAGTTGGACGTTTGGTCCGTTATCACAGATAACACCAGTAATTTTCCCCTACACAAAAGTACACTAATGTAGAAGTATGTAGGACGCACGTAGAAACCGTGATAAAATTAAAAAAATTATACGGAAAATAGGAAATCCCACAAACACTACTTTTTAAAAACATTGAAATGTATGATTTCAAATCGGAAAATAGGATATCCCACAAACACTACTTTTTAAAAACATTGAGATTGTATGATTTCAAATCGGAAAATAGGATATCCCACAAACACTACTTTTTAAAAACATTGAGATTGTATGATTTCAAATCGAAGGTCACACATCGATATCTATTGGACCGTTTTCTCATGCCCTGTGTTCATATTCCGTATAAAACTGGAGATCAAGTTGTGGTGGGGGTGACGATTCATGTTTGAAGACGTAAGCTGAACAATCATCGTCTCTTAACATTAAAAAAAGGTCCAACCCTTCGAAGAATAATGGTATCGCAAAACGAAAGGGAAAAGCCGTGAAGGTCATGAAAATGAAAAACTTCTCATACCTTGGATCGGAAGAGCACATGACCAAGTAAGGCCAGATTAATGCGAGGAAGCTGGCACAAGTAACCGGAAGCAACCCCTGAATCAGGAAGTGTCCCGTGGTCGCGAATGTTAAGGAAACTACTTTAATAGGCGCTAAGATCCCCGTTCGCTGCCTCTTACGACAGCCAGAGATATATTCTACTGCCCCCATCCACATGAATCGAGGTCCAGTTGCTGTGAGCATGATGTCAACAGTCATGTAAAACTACAAACCTACTGTTTTCTTTGCCAGCATCACTGTGCTCACGTCCAGACCCACAGACATGGCATGAAGTAACAATTCAGAAAAGAAGGATAAGACTCTAATTCACTCACTACAAGAAACAGAAGTGTTTCAAGAATTCAGGAGACTCTAAGCGTTAATTTTAAGGCCTTTTAAACTGGTTAAACTCAAACCAGCATTTCTGAGCTGCCACGCAAAGATTATTGGGAATTTAATTTGGCCAACATTCCTTCCACCAATTAAATGTTGAGCCGCCGTGCAAGGGCTTCTGTGAATACAATGTAGCTGACATTCCTTGCACATATATTCAAATTTTGAGCTTCCGCGAAAAAGTGTTATTGAGAAAACTATGCAGTCAAGCTCAATCTTCACGATGGCCGCATATAAGGTAACACAAATTTGTGTACTGCAGTCTTTTAACAAAATTGGCCAAATGCGCGAGGCTCCTTCAAGTGCAAAGGCCCTAACCAGACTGTTGAACTCCATGTGTTTGTCCCTCAGAGGGCAACACTTAACAGACAGCTACATCCCCCGTGGAAGGAGAGACTAGGTGACGCGACTCACCGTCATAAGTGAGTTACGAGACTTGGACTAGCGTGGGTAGATGTGTTCAGGTTGGTGTGCTACAATATGGACCACAGCGTTTTAAGTGTATGTATTTTGTACAGTGTAATTAGTTTAGTAAATGAATTAGTTATGAAGTGTACATTATGTTTGTCTTCTGTTTGCACTTAATGATAATAATGAAGTACATTCTGTGAAATGTGGAAAGAACTAGGCCTCGTGCGACATAAATAATGAACTCGAACACGAGACTGGACATTTTGGCCTTCCGGTGCCCGATATGATTCAGTGGCAATGTTATCTCTCATACAATCTGCGAATTTATTAGTGATTACAGTTCATTTATATGTGTTTATATTTGTGTAACGTACGAATGTGTTCGAACGTGTTCGTTTTGCTGCCAAGCTTACAACCAACCACGAGTCACTACTGCGCAGTAAAGTACAAACGTGTGAATTCAACTAACCTGCCCTATCTGTAATTCACAACTATTTTCTACATGATACACTGTTACTTGCGATGTGAATAACTGACTTGTAATACAGTTATCATTAATTTTAAACTTCGAGATTGAAGCGTGTGTTGCAGCCATCTTAACTACAGCGTCGGCTGAACACAGTCTAGCCAACACAATGGAGGTTCCAAGGAGTAGTCCAGGAATTGGTGGAGGTTCCGAGGAGTAATGCATGAAATAAAATTCCCTACAATTTCACTGCCAAAATTTACGGGAATTATTTCTGAAATTGTTCACTTTCGAGATACCTTCCAGAGCGTGGTAATTCATAATCATACCTTAACGGACATACGGAGGTACTGTTACCCACTGTCAGGTTAATCGGCAGAACCTCACAAATTAATTGAATGCTTGCCTGTCAGTGAAAACAATTTTAAGGTAGCTTTGGAATTAATCTTTCAGAGATACAATAACCCCAAATTGATTGTAGACTTATATGTTAAGCAACTTCAAAATCCTCCATTCGTGAAAACAGAATCAACTGCTGAACAACCTGAGCGCTATCTAAGTTTTGTTATCTCGGTTAGTGCTAGATCGCTGCCTCTGTGGATCCGTGGTAGAGTGTCGGCCTCCGGGTCCCAAGATAGCGGGTTCAAATCCAGCAGAGGTAGTCGGATTTTTGAAGGGCGGAAAAAAGTCCATTCGACACTCCATGTCGTACGATGTCGGCATGTAAAAGATCTCTGGTGATACATTTGGTATTTACCCGACAAAATTAATTAAATCTCAGCCATAGACGCCCAAGAGAGATTCGGTTTACCCTGTCTGCCATCTAGCGGACGTAGAGTAAAACGGAACGTCGAAATTGATGAGCAGACAGCCAGATGGCGTCAAATCGAAATGTCTGCAAACGGTAGCTGAGGCCATACGATTATTATTATTATTATTATTATTATTATTATTATTATTATTATTATTATTATTATTATTATTATTATTGCTAGATCGAATCAGCCTCAATCTTTGAAAATAGTGGGAAGCTAAATCCTCAGATAAGAAGTTCCCTCGCTTGAAAGATTTAGTAGCATTCTTGGAGACTAGTTGTCAAACTCTGGAGTTAATCAACCCCGAAAAACACCAAAGCGACAAGAAACATGTCGTACCCAAGCATGATGGTGATAAGGGTAGTAAGAAGTCCTTTGTCACTACATCAGCTCATTGTGAGTTTTGTAAAGATTCTCACACCCCAACAAAATGCCCTAAGTTTCGCAAAGCCAGCGTTGGAACTAGAACAGATTTCGCAAAGAAGTGTAAACTTTGCTTTAACTGTCTGGGTGCTAGTCATACTTTGAAGGAGTGTAGTTGAGGAAACTGTCGAATCTGCAATAATAGACATTACACTCTGTTGAACAAGGAGCAGAGTACTTCGTACTACAAGGCTTCCACTACATCACGAACCAACCAGATTCAGCAGCAAATCTACTGTGTTGTGAAGAGCAACTAAACCCATGTAGAAGTTCTATTGTCAAAATCTCTCGTAGTGGTTATAGACAAACGTAGGAATGCGCATCTGTGTCGAGCTCTACTTGATAGTGCGTCTCAATTACACTTCACGTGGGGATTTAACTGAGTCGCCACTCAATGCCTATAAAGGGAATTAGTGATGATAAGGCAACTGAATCATCACATATTTGTCAAATTCAAATTACATCCAGGGTCACAGACTACACTACTCCTATTGTTTCTGCTGTATTTCCTCGCATAACTGGTCAGCTCCCTATAGCACAGGTTGACACGTCTGAATGGCAGCTCCCACGGGACATTCTCTTGGCGGATCCTCAATTTAGTATAGCAGGTGAAGTGGGGGTTTCTATATTTTTTGACATCCTGCATCTCAAAAGAGAAAGTCATCCCATACTACAGGACACTGAATTTGGCTGGATATTATCAGGCCAGATACCACCACACTCTCTAAACTCTACCAGCAAGAGAGTAATATCTTGTTCGCAGCAACGAACTGCAGGTAGAACGGTTCTGGCAACAGGAGCAAGTAAAGATGTTTCTCCCGCGTTCTAAGGAAGAAAGTCAGTGAGGAGAACACTTTGTGAACAACACTACTAGGGATAGCACCGGAAGATATGTTGTAAGACTGTCTATTAAACCACATCATGAGGAACTTGGGGATTTATTTAAATACGCCACTCGTTGTCTTAATCAAATTGAACTGCGGTTACATCGCCAACCAGATTTGAAGAATGACTATGTCAAGTACACGACAGAATATGCTGATCTTCATCACATGGAATTGTGACAACGCTAACTAACAAGCCAACATATTACTTGCCTCATCTTGTGAGACCACCTGAACTGCACACCATTCACTTTCCATGTAGCATCTGTCTCAAACGTTTCCCATTCCCTTAGCAATGTGGTTTACACACTCCTCCTTCAGCACTGTGTTGGTGACATACACCACATTTCAAAATTATGTGATGAAAAACGCATAAATGCGTGTGCTGGATAATGTTCTGTGAAAATCGAAGAGGAAGGGGCATTTAAATGGCTGTGCAGCATGCATTAAAATGTCCTGCTGTCCCTTAAAAAATGGCTGAACGTGGAAAACTATATCGCTAATTTATCCCCAATGGTCAGGTGTAGAGCATTATGTGAAAATCGAAAATTCGAAATATTTGATAAAATATGCCCAAAACTCAGTCCTAGTGTCTCTTAAGCAGTCCAGCACTTCCACTAAGGTCAGAGCCATCTTCAACGCCTCTGCTAAACCTACTAGTAACTACTCACTGAACGATATCTTGATGGTTGGCCGTACGGTGCAAGAAGACTTGTATTCTATCATATTGCGATTTAGAAAACACAAGTACGCCTTCAATGCAGATGTTACAAAAATGTACAGGCAAATTGTTGTTCATACTGATGACCAGGATCTGCAACGCATTGTATGGTGCTCATCTCCGAATGAACCTATCCAGATTGATCGACTTTCCACTGTCACTTAGGGTACCCCAGCAGCACACCTTTATTAACCACTAGATGCCTGGTACAACTTGCCAACGATAGTGCACTGAAATATCCAAGAAAGTCGGAGACATTACGAAGAGACTTCTATGTTGATGACGTTCTGAGTGGAGCAGATTCTATAGGAGATGTAATCAGTCTGCAACAAGAGCTGATCAAATTACTCAGGAGCGCAGGCTTTCCTCTTCGTAAACGGTGTGCTAATCATCCCACTATTTTAGAGCATATACCTCTTGAGTACCAAGTATCACAACTGCCCTGGAGTCTGGATGACGAGGAAGAGGGTACCTTCAAGGCCTTGGGACAACTGTGGCCTCCTCTAAGGCACATCTTCCAGTTTGTAGCTACCAGTCACACCCAGAAGACCACATCCTTGACAAAACGTACTGTGTTATCTTACATTTCATCCATTTTCGATCCTTTGTGTCTCTTAGGTCCAGTAATCGTAATAAAATTCTCTTGCAGCACTTGTGGCAAGCGAAAATGGACTGGTATCAGAGTTTGCCTCCTGAGCTATTAACTACTTGCCATCACTCAATGATATTAACATCTCTCAAGAGTGACAAGAGACGGGGAAATTAAACGATATGAATTACACGGATTCTCTGATACTTCGGAAAGGGCATCTGGAGCATCTATCTACCTACGGAGTGTAGATGCCAAGGATAATATAACAGTAATGTTGTTAAGCTCCAAATCCAGAGTAGCACCACTGAAGCAGATTTTCCTCCCTAGACTTGAACTATATTGTAAAATGAATGGATAAGCTTAGAACTGCACCTAAACTAAAAACTGAACAAAACTGCTATTGGACAGTTTCTACGACTTGGCTTGAGAGAGATCTCGCATCGTGGAAACATTTTTTGGTAACCGACTGTCTGAGATACACAACTGTCATCTGTGGAGCGATGGAACCATGTGATGTCACAGGACAATCAAGCTGACATTTCGAGGGGGACTGAACCACATCTTCTTCAAGCCAACCAGTTATGGTGGACGGGGCCATCCTGGCTCTACCAGCCACAGTCAGCCTGGCCTGTCAGCGAAATGAATAAAACTCCACAACTAACTGATGTACCAGAGCAACGGAAAACAGCTGTTTGTTTACTTGTCGTTAGTCATTTGCTTGAAGACTTAGTCCACCGTTTTTCTTATTGGTCACGGCTAGTAAGAGTCATATCCTCCATACTGAGGTACATGAACAATTTCAGGCTTCATGCTTCAAGGAGTCTGGTGGGAGGTCTAACGGTAATCGAACTTCAAGAAGCATCGCACAGGATCATCCGTACTACGAAAGGACGAGAATATGGTAAGGAGCATCAAGATCTGCGACTTGGAAGACCGATATCAAAGGACAGCAAGTTGAAATCTTTTCATCCCTTTGTAGATGCAAACCAGATGCTTAGCGTAGGCGGCAGATTGGAACAATCTTAAGCTCCGTACAGCCAGAAAAATCCCATAATCCAGCACTTAATCATCATGTGAGCAGATTGTTAATAATTTGCGAACACATGCGACTTTCGTATGCTGCACCCCAACTTTAGCTTGCAACCATTAGATCCCTAATGGTAAGTCTGTCATTAGGCACATAACGCTCAAGTATCACTCTTGCTAAAGGCTGAAGGCAAGTACATCAACTCAACGTATGACCAGTTACCACACTACAGAGTAGAACCCAACAGTCCATTTTGAGGTGTGGAGTTGACCGCGGATGTCCACTCTACATTAAGCAAAGGACCCGTAAGAGCAAAACAAGACTAAAATGTTATATTATTCTATTTGTCTGTATGGCGACCAAGGCGATCCATTTCGAACTTGTCTCTGACCTGTCTACTGATTTGTTCCCAGCTGTACTGCGTAGGTTTACATCGCGTCGGGGTATCTGCCTGAATATATACAGTGACAACGGAAGTATATTAGTGGGAGGAAGAAACGAGCTATGGGAGCTTCACAACCTCTTCAGATGTTAAGTACATCAGAGGAAAGTGATGATTTTGCATCTCAGTGTGGAATACATTGGCATTTTATTCCACCCTATGCCCCAAATTTTGGTGGGCTGTGGGAGGCCGGCATAAAATCTACTAAGTCCCATTTGAAGAAGGTTGCGGGAAGTCTTGTACTGACGTTTGAAGAAATGTCCACATTGTTAGTCCAGATTGAGCCATTCCTGAATTCAAGATCATTAACCAAACTGTCTGATAGTCCTGATGACTACTAATTCCTGATTCTCGGCCACTTCCTGATTGGAGAACCTCTCACAACCATCCCAGAGCAAGATGCAATTAATTTTCTCATCTGTCCAGGTGGCGGCTACTTCAGCGCTGCAGGTAGTACACATGGAAATAGTCGTCAAGGGACTATCTGTGTCAACTCCAGAAGCGGAATAAGTGGTCAGCAGAAAGGGTCAACCTTCGACCAGGAACTCTGGTTCTTCTGAAGGAAGACAATTTGCCACCCCTCGTGTCACAGACAGGGATCATGACAGATAAGCAAGCAGGGCCGACGGCTTGGTGCGTGTTGCCACTATTCGCACCCCCCAAGGGGACCTTCAAGCGCCCCGTTGCAAACATTTGTCTCTTCCCAGAAGAGGTTGAAACTGTACAGAGTGAAAAAGTGTAAACTTTCATCTGCTAAACCTTTCTTTCTTGCATTTGACATTTTGAGTGTGAGCGCTAATCTTTTGTTGTTGTTAATAATTTTTATGTTTGTAAGTTATATATAAATTAGCAGGGCGGTATGTTGAACGCCATGTGTATGTTTGTTCCTCAAAGGGCAGCACTTATCAAACAGCTACATCCCCTGTGGAAGGGGAGACTAGGTGACGCGAATCATCACCGGCGTCAGTGAGTTTTGAGACTTCGACTAGCTTGCGTAGATGTGTTGAGGTTTGTGCGCTACAACATGGACCAAGCGTCCTATGTGTATACATTTTGTGCAGTGTTATTAGTTTGGTAAATTTCCGGATCCATGGCTAAATGTTTTTTTTAAATGCTCTTTGTTTGGGGCGTCGACCTACAGAGATATTTTGCCCCCACTTGCACCATGTGATATAAACCTGCGTGTAAGTGGAATGGAGGAAGTGTAGAGTGTTAAAATGTGAGGAAAGGAACCTTAAGGACGACACAAACACTCAGTCCCCAGGCCAGGGATATTAATCATATGCAACTAAAAACCCCTGACCAAGCCGGGAATCGAACCCAGGGCCTCCGGCTGACACGCGGACGCGTTTCCACCTACAACTCGGGGACGGACTGGATAAATGGTTAGCGTGATGTCCTTTGGTCACAGGGTTCGCGGGTTTGATTCCCGGCAGGGTCGGAAATTTTAACCATCATAGGTTAATTTCACTGGCGCGGTGGGTGAGTGCATGCGTCTTCTTCATCATCATTTCATCCTCATCACGACGTGCAGATCGCCTACGGGCGTCAAATCAAAAGACCTGCACTTGGTGAACCGAATATATCCTCGGACACTCCCGGCCCTAAAAGGCACACGCCATTTCATTTCATTTCAGTTTAGTAAATCAATTAGTTATGAAATGTACATTATCTCGGCCTTTCCTTTGCACTTAATGATAATGAAGTACATTTTGTGAACTGTGGGAAGAGCTAGGCCTCGTGCGACATGAGTAATCAACTCGAACACGAGACCGAACAAAGCCTCTGACAACAAATCATGTAGGTTAAGCTATTTACCTCCTCAGTACCGGCCATGATGGACCTTGAATTAGTGGAAGGTTAAGGCTTCCACTATCCGTAACCTCCGCACTTAGTGGGGTAGTGTGGTTAACCGTATGAACGACCACCTTTTCCCTCAGAATTTCACCTGGAACTAATTTTTGGTGCAAGATGAGTAGACTTCGGGGCCTTGTGCCGCTCTACAAGTGGTAATATCGTGTCTTAAATGTTTCGACTTCCTGACGGGGAATTGAACCCACATCTTTCCAGGTGAACCAAGCACGCCTTTACTACCTCAGGTAGGCATCCCCTGCGCAGGTTAAGATCAATTCATATGTATTGGATTTGAGATCTAAATCTCTTACTTAAAACGCTGCCTGACAAGTCTGTACTACTCCAGACAGGGATAGGATATCGAACACATTCAGGCCAACATTATTTGAGATGTTTAGTATGCATTAGAGGCTATTTAACATTTCGAAACCTGAAGTAAGTCGTAGGTTTAACTACGATAGCTGACAGACAGCCACACGATAGTTCACAGAAGTTAACAGTTAAAATCCCCCCGCCCCTTGCAATACTGTTTCTGACATTGTTGTTCTGTTCAGGAGTAGTGAGTTGTGGTTTTGCCAGCTATTCATCTCACCCTTGCAAAATTGATGAACGACTAGACATAACGTTATCTCAAATAACTGTTGGTGGTGCTGAAATGAAATGAAATGGCGTATGGCTTTTAGTGACGGGAGTGTCCGGGGACATGTTCGGCTCGCCAGTTGCAGTTCTTTCGATTTGACGCCCTTAGGCGATCAGCGCGTCGTGATGAGGATGAAATGATAATGAAGACGACACATACACCCAGCCCCCGTGCCAGAGAAATTAACCAATGATGGTTAAAATTCTCGACCCTGCCGGGAATCGAACCCGGGACCCCTGTGACCAAAGGCCAGCACGTTAACCATTTAGCCATGGAGCCGGACTGATGGTGGTGCTGATTATTGTTTTAAGAGGAAGTACAACTAGACGACCATCCTCTATATAACATTAATCAGAGAGAGAACATGAAAGGGATCCGACACTTCGAAAAATAAAGATATCGGACAAAGGAAGACAAGGGCCACGAAGGGTGTGAACATGAAAGACTCCCTCGCTCTCGGATGCTCTAATAGTTTTAGGGTCGGAAAAGAACAAGGGTTGACCAAGGGAGGTCGGATAGAGATGAAAGTGAGGAGCCTGGCGCAAGTAAGTGGAAACAATGTCAGGATTCAGCTAAGGACCCCGTGGTCACCAACCCACGCTCCCAAGTTGAGAGCCCCTGGGGCCCCCTCTGTCACAGAGTGGTCAAAATTCATACGAAGAGTAGAAAATGTGCCGTGTATGACCCCTGAGTGTTGCAGCTAGCTGCAGCGTAGCTGAGCAGTCTGTCATAGACACCCGATAGCCACCAGTGTCGTGAACATGGCAGCACGTCGCGAGTTAACCGACTTTGAACGTGGGATGATCATTGGCGCACGGCGCACGGGTCATAGCATTGCGCAGATTACACGCGAATTCGGATTTTCCGAGGTCAACAGTGTCGAGGGTGGATCTTTAGTTTCACAGAAAGAATGCTGTCATCCGCGTAAACCGCCGCAAGTAAAAATCGCAGAGCCATAATGGGCGCTCGACGGGCTACTGTGAGTCAAATCACCCCCCAGTTCGAAGTTGGGAGTCAGGAATCCATTTCTACCAGAACTGTAGGCAGGCAACTGCACCGCACAGGCTTCACCAGCCGACCACCAACTCGCATCCTTTTGTTGACACCTCGACGCAGAGCTCAACGACGTGCGTGGGCGCGCGAACATCGGTAATGGACCATGGAACAGTGGCGACGTGTAGTATCATCCGATGAATCCCAGTTCCAGTTGTATCGAGCTAATGGGTGCGTTAGAATGAGGCGTATGCCCCATGAAGCTATGGATCCTGCGTTTCAACAAGATTGTATCCAGGCGAGTGGTGGCTCAGTTCTGGTCTTGGGGGCGTTCTCATGGTAGCAATTAGGCACAATTTTCCGGCTTCACGAGGGCTCACAGGTGCACGTTATATGGACATACTTTCAGACCATCTGCATCCCTTTCTGGCCCTATAGTACCCTGATGGAGACGCCACGTTTCAACAGGACAATGCGCCATGTCACCGCACTCTGGTGGCACGCAGGTGGTTGCAGGAGCACTCCAGATAAGTTACGACCATGGATTGGCCCTCCAGATCTCCCGATATTAATCCAATCGAGCATTTATTGGATGCTGTCGATGTTGGTGTACGCTCCATGAACTCCGCACCAACTACACAAGAACAACTGTGGGTAGCAGTGCAAGGTGCGTGGGTCAAGATCCCTCCAGAACGATTCCAACACTTTGTAGAGTCCATGCCTCAAAGTGTTGCTGCCGTTTTGAGGGCTCGCGGAGGAGCAACTCGTTATTAACATCACATTCAGTGTTTTCCCATGACTTTTGGCCACTCAGTGTAGTAACCTCTTACGACATGCACGGGATACAGTAAATGCTATTTTACCACCCCCGCCCACAGGGGATCTGAAATAACTTGTTACTGTTTTAGGCCACCAAACTAATAGTAAAGGCGAGATGAATAGGAGACAAGACAGCCAACTTCGATTGACCCTTCCCATATATGCGGCTGATTACGCATAGGACGTTTACAAAGTATCTAGACTATGGTGACGGTGTTCTGCTGGTGGAATTTCTTACACAAAAGACCACTGTGAATGCCATAAGCTATGAAAGAATGCTGCAAGGAGCAAACGACAGACTACTCCATGATAATCCTAGTCCTCATGTGTTGGCTTCTGTTCGTGATAAAGTCGAAAAATGTGTTTGGGTAGTGCCCCATCATCCACAAGACAGTCTCCCGACTTTGCTCCGATGGACATGCATATATTTGGTCCAGTGAAGAAATTCCTGAGAGACCGGGCGAGTTGGCCGTGCGCGTAGAGGCGCGCGGCTGTGAGCTTGCATTCGGGAGATAGTAGGTTCAAATCCCACTATCGGCAGCCCTGAAGATGGTTTTCCGTGGTTTCCCATTTTCACACCAGGCAAATGCTGGGGCTGTACCTTAATTAAGGCCACGGCCGCTTCCTTCCAACTCCTAGGCCTTTCCTATCCCATCGTCGCCATAAGACCTATCTGTGTCGGTGCGACGTAAAGCCCCTAGCAAGATATGGTGGATTAGAATCCCATCTTTGGCAACTCTGCAGATGATTTTCCGTGATTTCTCATTATCACACCAGGAAAATGGCGAGCTGAAAATATATTCTGAATTAGTATTACTATCTTCTCTTCTTCTTCTTATTATTATTATTGGTATACGCACTTTGTACGGATTATTACTCGTATTACTATTAATTTAATTATTATTAAATCTATTATTGTAAAGTAATACAATGTAATATATGTATATTTCAGTGCCTGGTTAGATGGAAGAGAAGGCCTGAAGGCCTTAATCATTCCAGGTGAAATAAAACATTACTAAACTAAACCATTACGTTAGCATCAGCTAAAAACAAATTAAAGAGTATTTTATGCTCGCAGCAACCAGTCACCGATTCCTTTGCTGAGAACTTCATCCAAGCGTATAATGTGACTTTATTGATTCGGCTCTATCACCTTCTCAGCAGAGAACAGTCGCACTCAGGCCTCAATTTACATGGAATAAAAGAATGTGTTACCCGTCACCGTCTGCTAAGAAAAATTCAAACCTTCGTCCTCAATAATGCTGAAAAGGGATTAACGTACTGTATCTCATGCGAAGAAAACGATACTTACTGCAGTAAAACCTTACACAGGAATTTCCTTTTCAGATCTTGATGCAAAAGTCAAAGTTAAACGTTCATTATATGAAGTGGCATGTACATTCATGATGGCAAAGTGACTGTTGACTTAAATCTCCATTACAGTTAGCTCACGTAATATTTAAAAACTGTATTGTAATTTTCTTTTCAGTGATAAGTATTATTAAGAGCTGGTGAAATACTGAACAATTTAATTAATATTATATGTGTACCGGGAGGTACACCTCAACGCCGCGCTTTCAAAATAACCGCCTTTATAAACTCCTGTATCGATCAAAAGGTGAAATTGATAACAAAACAACTTGGCATTTTAATCGGAAGTTGTCACCACTGAAAAATTAAGGAATAGTGTTGTTGCTAAATTTCCTAAACTGATTGATTTCTCTTTGTTTTGTTTGCCATTCATCAAGAAGTTTGGACATTTTCCCACAGATGACATTACCAAAACTATAGTCATGCACTCTGGTGCAAGGTGAAATAATTTACAACTTAAAGAAGTTTCGTATTTCTAGGTTTTTATAACTGAATCTATGTTCATTTATTTTTGGGTTGGCAATACTTCCTTTTCTTTCCGCCAGTTTTGAATCTAGCCAATCGCGAATTTTTGTAATTAATGTTCAACCAATCCCGCATTTCTTGTTCACTTTGAATCTGCCAATAAAAATGAAGAGGGTGTGTCCTGATTAGTCTTGAATGCTCTCGAACCTTCCCTGAGGAGATATACACTGCGGCTTTTCATTTTTCCTTGTCAATTGACCACCGTCTTTCTAAGTGTGTGTTTTAAGGCAGGAGGCGAGGCGCCTCTTTCTTCGGTCAGCAGAACATCTATATGGTAAAGGCCACATAAATTCATTCTTTCTTGCTACCTCCGCAGCTTTCTTCGAGGGGAAGGTAACCTACTTTTCTAAAATGTAAATTTTATTTCGGCTAATGTAGAACTTAATAAAGTATTTAACTGTAAATCGGGGACAGAGAGTGAGTTACCCTCTCGAGCTCCCCTTCATCTTGCTTTGAGGTGACTACGGTTTGCAACCTTTCTGCAATATGTTAAAGATATTTCCATGGGAGCCACCTCAGTAGTTTGGGAATAGCCCCTGTTTCATCGGCTGAGAGCCCTATAGGTTTTAATATTTCATTATCTGGAGCGCAGTGTTCTCCTCCATTCAGTTTGTGTTCGGGGTGTTTTATTTAACCTGTTCCTTTTTCGCAAAGGCCCTGTAGGTTGGGTACTAGATACCCCTGTATTAAGCGATTTCCATTTGTAATTCGTGCCTTGTGAAGCCAGAGATTGTAATAGTTTGATGTAATATTGCCTTGAGCGGGCTGTAAGAAACTGAGAGCCTGTTAGCTCTTTAACAGTTTTTGTAATAGTAACGATTGCCTCTGGAAGGCTAGATATTGAATTTTGGGACAAGTGTTCTTGAATTAGGGGATTTCTGCCCTTGAGTAAATGATTTCTTGTTTGAATTAAAGTTGTAAATTGGTTTCACTGGAATTGTAACCTAGGGGCTTGCAGCCCAGTATTGTTAAGGTATGAATCTTGAATTTTCCAATTTCTGAAATTGTCATTATACCTGATGTTTCATTGTTATGAAAATTGTTAAGTTTAAAGTTCTAAAAAAATATAACCTTCAGTCCAAGCTTTAAATTAATTTTGATTTTGTAGATATACCCATTCACCCCGCACCTTCTTTAATCTCTTTCTGCTCCACGGGTATCCCCGTAACAATATGTATTCTTCTTCTTCCTCTTCTCATTCTTGGTATCGGCACTTTGTACGGATTATGTTCTGTTCTACGGTCGGTTGCCCTCCCTGATGCCAACCCTATGTGGAGGGATGTATTCATTATTCTATGTCACGTGATGTGTGATAGAGTGTAGTGTTGTATGTTGATGAAGAGATGTGTGTTAAGACGAACACAAATACGCAGTCCCCGAGCCAGAGAAATTAACCACACACAGTTAAAATCCCTGATCCAGTCAGGAATCGCGCCCAGGGCACTCTGAGACAAAATAAATCGTTTGATTTAGTATGCTATATTTAATATTATTCCCTTATTAGTTTTATTCACATCGATCGAGGCTTTTCTTCCTTCAGACAAAGTAAAGTATCTAGTGTAATAACCTGTGTAAAAATACATCCTCGTATTATGAGTGGAGCAATAAAACATTACAATTATATCAGACGAGCTGTTATGTATTATGTTGAGCGGCATCTATTCTTGTGAATATCTTAAAATTAAGAACAAACGTGTGAATTGTTCCAACAAGCCAATAATCATTTCCTTTTTTTAAATGTATTATTTGCTTTTTAACACCGCAAGTTGATGATTGTGTGGTAATTCATCTCAGTTTCACGTAGGAATAGAGTCTTATTACAAGTAATTTTATCTTAAAATGCCATGAATACCAAGATCACTTGTCTCACAGTTTCTTAGCAATAAGAAGAGTAACGACCTTACGAAAAACAACGGGCGAAGGAAGGAAAAAAAAACATGAGGAGCAGTGAGTTGAGTGACCATCTACCTAGACATCACGAACATTATAACGTAACGGTTCGAAAGGAACAGGAATCGATCAAGTGGACAGAAGACGTTAAAACCGTTATAAAAGTGTAAAAGAAATATCAGCATTAGTTAGGGGCTCCATGATGACACTGAAAGAAAATAAAATGATAGTATACTCACGAACACGTCAACAAGAAACGTTCTAATGACGTAACTCTAAGAAACTCATTCCCTTACCTATCACACTTATTATTATTCATTGTTCATCCATTCATTCGATCATTCGGTTATTCATTCATTCATCCATTCATCGTTGTGGAGATATAATAATAATAATAATAATAATAATAATAATAATAATAATAATAATAATAATAAACCAACGGAGCATAGACAAGATTACGTCGTGCAAGTGGTTACAAAGTGGGCGCTTATCTGCGGAGACAGAGGGATTTGCAGTTGCTATACAAGACCAAATAACTGCCACAAACAATTACAAAAAGTACATCATCGAAGATACCAGCGTACTCTCCGACAAATGCAGACGATGCTCCGTTCATCTCGAGACTACCGACCATATCACTGCGGGCTGCCCAGTACTTGCCTCCGTAGAATATACGAGACGAAACAGTTATGTGTCGGGAATTATACACCAGGCACTTGCTCATGAAAACCAATTAATTCAGGAGCGTATCCCTTATGACAAGTACCATCCAACACCATTGCTGGAGAACGAGTCGATTAAGCTTTATTGGGACACTGCTGTAATGACAGAGAAAACAGTCAACCATAACAGACCAGACATTATACTGGTAAACAAGAAAACTGGGACAACTTTCGTTATTGACATCGCTATCCCCAATGACACCAACATTGACAGGTAGTACCATGAAAAAAATCTACAAGTACAAAGAACTTACAGAAGAGATCAAGAGGATCTGGAAGATGAAACTGGTACGGATAGTTCCTGTGATTCTGTCAGTCAACGGCCTCATTCCACACACACTTCACGAGTCTGCAAGAACTGGGTCTTCCACCGAACATCTACAAAATTACGCAACATTCTGTTCTCCTGTCAACATGCAACATTGTGCGATCGTTCCTCTCGCATCCCGTGCCCCGTTACTGCCCATATTTCCTGTGGAGAAGTGTATGAATAATAATAATAATAATAATAATAATAATAATAATAATAATAATAATAATAATAATAATAATAAGAGGAGGAAGAAGAAGAACTGCATGAGGCTACGACGGTATGTTGCATTTGCGTGTGTGGGAACTGGGTGTTATTGTTGTGAAGGATAATGTTGCATGGTGTATGAGTTGCAAGGATGTTGGGGTTGGGAACAGCACAAATATCCAGTACCCAAGTGAAGGGAGTTGACCATTTAAGATTAAAATTCCCGACCTGGCTGCGAATCGAACCCTGGCCCTCTGAATAGAGGACCACTACGCTGAGCCAAGGAGCCAGACAATAGCAGTAGTACAGGTTAGCGCTCAGTGCGCTGCGGCAATGCCAGTTATGATTGTTAGCTCTGTACTCAGCTGGTATTAAACTCCGCCACGGTTGGGTGCCTTTTGATGGATTTGAAATGTTCGATTGTTTAATTCCGGCATGGGTTCCGTTAGGTAAAATTTCCAGATTAAGTCCGGCACGGGCTCATCTAGGTACTACTCTCCAGTAACATGAAATCCCCTGCGGTGGAATTCATTTTGCTGTCTGTTCCCAGTATAATACGTCATCTTCATCATCATCTGTTTACCCTCCAGGTTCGGTTTTTCCCTCGGACTCAGCGAGGGATCCCACCTCTACCGCCTCAAGGGCAGTGTCCTGGAGCTGCAGACTCTTGGTCGAGGGATGCAGCTGGGGAGAATGACCAGTACCTCGCCCAGGCGGCCTCACCTGCTATGCTGAACAGGGGCCTTGCGGGGGATGGGGAAGATTGGAAGGGATAGACAAGGAAGAGGGAAGGAAGCGGCCGTGGCCTTAAGTTAGGTACCATCCCGGCATTTGCCTGGAGGAGAAGTGGGATACCACGGAAAACCACTTCCAGGATGGCTGAGGTGGGAATCGAACCCACCTCTACTCAGTTGACCTCCCGAGGCTGAGTGGACCCCGTTCCAGCCCTCGTACCACTTTTCAAATTTCGTGGCAGAGCCGGGAATCGAACCCGGACCTGCGGGGGTGGCAGCTAATCACGCTAACCACTACACCACAGAGGCGGACGTATAATACGTAAGACGTAAAAATAAATAACTGCCTCCTATCGCAGCCATCTGTTCAAAGTAATACTCCGATTTTACTTGGTTAGAAAAGTACCGTATGGAAACAAAATTAAAAAAGAAAATGTACGTAATAGTGACAAAACAGTTTTAACTTATCCTATAAATTGATCAAGCACTGTTAACCCCATCTATGAAGTTTCACTGACTGTCCTCAGGGCGATTTCATGGCCAGCCTGAGTTTGAGAACTGAGAAGTGAATGTCATTAGTCAATTTAAGCCAAAATATAGACCGCCAAACTTTATTCTACTGATTTTATGGACTTCAAGTCTGTGGTGGTGGAGTTTACACTATCTCGATGACCGTGCCGGAGCTTATCAACTCCCCTGTACTCGCGATATTTTACAGGTGGATTCGAATCCCCTGACGGCCATACTCAGAATGATATTGCATGATTTCCCCATTTCATCTACAGGAGAATGCCGAGATGGTACCTTTCACAGGGTCACGACCGCTTCCTTCCCATTCCTAGCCCTACAATCACACCTACACCCTCACACAGCGGTACGCGTAGCTCACCCCCATGGGGTGTAAGTAGGAAAATCAGCTATAAAACTGTCCTGGGACACTCCCGCCACTAAAAGCCAGACGTCACACGTTAAAAAAATAGTAGTAGTACCGCTTTTGACCTACCCAAACCGGGGCCTCTGGATAAGAAGCAGGCACGCTACCCCTACACCGCGCGGCCGGCCTTGGTACTGTACAGAAACAGTTACAATTCTATTCCAGTATGGATATACGAGAAGATGCGTAGTTTCCTTTCCGGATAATTGATAAATTTGGGTATCGATTCAGACACCATTAAGTAGTCAGGAACGCAAGACATCCTGTCTTGCTTAAGAAATTTCTCAGGAAGGCAGTCAGCACTTTCACGAATAAATATGAAGTGTGAGCTTCTATGAAATCGTTTGTTGCTTTCACTTGTACCACGAATAAATCGACTGTTTCTTGCCCGATGGGCAGTGTGAAACGTACTATCATTACACTAATCTGTTACACAAAGGAAATGACTTGACATTTGAGGAGTGTCTTTTCAAAGGTGCTATTTCCACTTCCGAAAAATAAATCAGTATTTCACCAATATGTATTACAGTGGTTGAATATTATCGATTGCCATGAGAAATCCAGACCAGGAAGATGTAACTCCTTAAAAGTTGTACCAAACCTGATCACGGACACGTTCCATGTACGTTTTAGTTCACGTTCTATGAACTTTTCGCACAACTTTCTTCATGTGTAAATAGCACTTTTTGAACACACACTCCTCAATCGTGAATTAATTCTCAGAGCGGTATCAATACAGGTGGTATCTCCCTGAATTGCAATACGTCACAGAAAACAGTCAAGTGGATAGCAAACAACTCATCGAATCCACGAAAGAATATTCGTTCGTTCGTAATTGGTTTACCCTCCAGGGTCGGTTTATCCCTTGGACTCAGCGAAGGACCCCACCTCTACCGCCTTAAGGGAAATGTCCTGGAGCTTCAGACTCTGAGTCGGGGATACAACTGGGGAGGATGACCAATACCTCGCCCAGGCTGCCTCACCTGCTATGCTGAACAGGGGCCTTGTGGGGGAATGGGAAGATTGGAAGGGATAGACAAGGAAGAGGGAAGGAAGCGGCCGTGGCCTTAAGTTAGGTACCATCCCAGCATTTGCCTGGAGGAGAAGTGAGAAAGCACGGAAAAAACTTCAAGGATGGCTGAGGTAGGAATCGAACCCTCCTCTACTTAGTTGACCTCCCGAGGCTGAGTGGACCCCGATCCAGCCCTCGTACCACTTTTCAAATTTCATGGCAGAGCCGGGAATCGAACCCGGGCCTCTGGGGGTGGCAGCTAATCACACTAACCACTACACCACAGAGGCGGACCACAAAATAATATATTGTACTATTTAGAATGCTTGTTCGTAAAAGGAAATAGGCAATGACCTTGACTTTATGCTCCTCGTGAATAGGCCATTCGACCACTAAGTATCAAGGGACAGATACCAACATAAAAAATCCACTGACTAGTTTGCTATTTGGTTTACGTCGCACCGACACAGATAGGTCTTATGGCGACGATGGGACAGGAAAAGCCTAGGAATAGGAAGGAAGCGGCCGTCGCCTTAATTTAGGTACAACCCCAGCATTTGCCTGGTGTCAAAATGGGAAACGACGGCATCTTCAGAGCTGCCGACAGTGGGGTTCGAACCCACTATCTGCCGTGTGCGAACTCACAGCGTCGCGCTCCTAACCGCACCGCCAACTTGCCCGGTGACTCTGACTAGTCGACGCTGTACAAATATATAGATGAGTGTGTCCCATACCCTGTTTTCCACTACCCAACTCACGAACTGGCGGATTTCCTGACCGGAAACCAAGCCCATGATTTTCCGGTCGAACCGAGCATGGCTTTACCACCGCGGCTAGCAAACACTATGTTAACGGCAAAGTAACGAAGTTAGAACTCTATATGTGCGTCTTTCTAGACCATATATAGCTTGATATCCGCCTCTGTGGTGTAGTGGTTAGTGTGATTAGCTGCCACCCCCGGAGGCCCGGGTTCGATTCCCGGCTCTTCCACGAAATTTGAAAGTGGCACGAGGGCTGGAACGAGGCCCACTCAGCCTCCGGAGGTCAACTGAGTAGAGGTGGGTTCGATTCCCACCTCAGCCATCCTGGAAGTGGTTTTCCGTGGTTTCCCACTTCTCTTCCAGACAAATGCCGGGATGGTACCTAACTTAAGGCTACGGCCGCTTCCTTCCCTCTTCCTTGTCTATCCCTTCCAATCTTCCCATCCCCCACCTAGGCCCCTGTTCAGCATAGCAGGTGAGGCCGCCTGGGCGAGGTACTGGTCATCCTCCCCAGTTGTATCCCCCGACCCAGAGTCTGAAGCTCCAGGACACTGCCCTTGAGGCGGTAGAGGTGGGATCTCTCGCAGAGTCCGAGGTAAAAACCGACCCTGGAGGGTAAACAGATTACGGTACGATATAGCTTGATTACAAGAACACACTGCAGAATACTAGTACAGAATAGAAAGAGAGTACCTATTGATCCTTTTAATTATCCTCACATTTTATCCACAACTAGTTAATGAAGATACATACTAACATATACAGTATGCCATCTATATAGATTGACAGAGGCAAGTTTGTTGCATCCAATCTCAGCTGATTTGATTGGCATTTAAGAGTGCTTAAATTCAAGAAACTCTAATTTATAGAATTTCAGGTATGTTATGGAACTCAATTTCGGTGAAAAATCGAAAATATTTAGGCCCTTAATATCTGTAACAATACAATTGAAATATCATTTATTATTATTATTATTATTATTATTATTATTATTATTATTATTATTATTATTATTATTATTATTATTATTATTATTATTATTATTATTATTATTATACCAGGGGTACACCTTCCGCGGCCGCTTAAACCGTGCGCCTTCTCTATGGCCATCTATATCAGTGAACACGAACTTTTAGAAACTTTCTTAAACTTTCTTCTTCGACGGTTATATGGCTCTGCCATCTATTTGCTATGGACATTTAATGCCTAGACACAAACTAATTGCTGAATATATTTTGTTTTTGTAGTTGGTAAACCTTTTTTTCTGAGGATTGCATTTTTTAATGTCAACACTTCACCTGGTTCCTCCTCTATTGCAATCTGCCTATCACATGCTTGTAACTAGGTTCTCTAGCAAATCAAACTCGGGGAAGTGTATGGAATTTTTTATTAGTCGGGAACTTTCCCCTAATGAACTATTTAAGGAGAGCGCTTTATGGTCCTCTTGTTTGAATTGCTCCAGTTCTTAAGAGTGCGACTTGACAGGGCCAGAGAGGGCTAGGTGCAGGGCGCGGCCGGCTTGAAGAAGATCCAGCCTTACAAGATAATGGCAGAATTTACCTACACATGTGATCGTGGCTGCGGGTAGTTCAAGGGGAAGGTTTGAGCAGTTTTCTTAATATCTAACGTGTAATGCTTCTTTTGGAGTTGAAATGTAGGTCCTTCTGCGAAATCGTCGGATTCTAATTATATTCCCATCTGGGAAAACATTTAATGTAACGCAGCACGAGTGGCGACCCTCAGATCGCTCCCCGTCAATTTTTGAGCTGGGGGACTAAAGGTTTCAACCTCTAAATTTTGGAAATCTTGTCTCGGCTTTTGAATGTTCCTCATTTAGACACAATTCTTAGCATGGGATTAGCCTCTGCATCAATGGGCCTTTAGCCCATGTAGGTTCTCGTCTCTTTCAGAATGTTCGCTAAGAAGTGCTGGTGTTTAGCCTCCTTACCTTTTGTTAATGGCCTGTTGTGTGTAACCTTTCCTTTTTATTCTCAAGGCCTCGTAATAAGGGTAATTATGCCCCTTTTTATTCTTTATAGTTCTTAGGGTAGCTGTGTCTACGTTTTGGTTCCCCTTGGGAACAGTACTTTAACTAATTGTGGAACCTTGTAATAGATGGGCCCACCATGGGGCAAACGTGTACTAACATTTTGAAGTGGGGTCACCCTAGGGGTTGCCTATTGTAACTGATAGTGTGAAAGCAATTGATTGCCAGTTTGGGGCTAGCCTCGTGTATCTTGGAGCTAAGGTTCCTATAAATTGTATACGTTTGGAGCAATTATGCTTTTTAGTATGTAAGTTAACGACTGGGTGTTTCTCCCAATTTATTTTGTACCTGATTTAGGACTTCTAAGTCCAATGAATTGTTGGAGCTGACGAGCTAGTTTTTAATACTTTCAACTTTTCTTTGTTATACCCTTAAATTTTTCTCTCTGAATTTTAAGAGCGGAAAGAAATAAAATTTTCAAATTTGTTAAAGTAAAAGTTGCTCTAAGTAATCCTTGTCCAGCCATTCAACCCAGGCGCTTCCTATTTCCCTGTGAGCCACGGAAACTCCTTAACAATTATTATTTTCGATTTTGGCCATCTAAGGACCACGGAAAATAATACTGTGCATTCATCTTGACCCTTCAGTTCTTTGATTCCAATAGTTCTTTATCCTTTCACTTTGCTGTTTACTCTTTTCTTGTGTCTAGGTATTATTACCGATCCTATTCTCCTTCTCTTGGAAACCCTTGAAGTTTGGTATCAATCCTCTGTAAGTTCTGTCTTGTATTATACCGCCTGTTATTCCAATCTTTGAAATATGTTTATTTTACACCTTCGATTCACTGGTTGTCATTCTTGCTCTTGGAAACATGGTTAAATGCTCGATTATCAATCTGTTGTTATCCATCCTCATTATGTGATCAAAAGTCCGGCTTCATGGCTAAATTGTTAGCGTGTTGGCCCTTGGTCCCAAGGGTCCAGGTTTCGATTAACCATCATTGGTTAATTTCGCTGGTACGGGGGCTCGGTGTATCCTCATCACGACGCGCCGGTCGCCTATGGGTGTCAAATCGAAAGACCTGCACCTGGAGAGCCGAACATGTCCTTGGACACTCCCGGCACTAAAAGCCATACGCCATTTCATTTCATGTTCCCAAAAAGTACACTTCTCCTCTTTCCGGTCGTGTCTGATATCCTTTCATTTCCTTCGTCTTTGTATAGATCTCTATTCTTCTTATGCTTAAACTCTCCTCCGGCTCCACGGCTGAATTTTTAATATGCTGGCCTTTGATTCAAGGGGTCCCGCATTCAATTCCAGGCAGGGTCGGGGATTTTAACCTTTAGTTGAATTGGTTAACTCCGATGCATCGCGGTGTGTGTATGTGTGTGTGTTGTCTTAAGGCTTAGAAATCATCCTGGGTAGGATCTTATCCTCACAGACGGGCAAATCGCCTATACGGCATCAAAGCGAGAGACCTGCACCAGGTGTCTCCGGAGGTCAGACGCCATTATTATTATTATTATTATTATTATTATTATTATTATTATTATATTTATTATTATTATTATTCAGGGGTTACTTGTGGAGCAGAAAGAGGTTAAAGAAGGTGCCGGGGGTGAATGGGTCTAACTACAATGTCAAGAATTGAATTTAAAACTTAAGGTTATATTTTCAAAAACTTCAAACTTAACAATTTTTACAGGTACAAGTAGCAATCATAAAACAAGATTTTAAAAATCCAAGATACAGAATCTTAACACTTTGAGCTTTAAGCCCCTAGCTTTACATTTGCTGAACTACTAGCACAAATTTACCAAAGAGCACAAATTTATACCAGTGCAGAAGTCCCCTAATTCAAAGAGCACTTGCTCCCAACATTACAACGTCTAGCCTTCAAAAGGCATTCATTAATCATACCAAAAACTTTGAAAAAGAGCTAACTGGCTCTCAGTTTCTCAAGCCTACTCAAGGCAACATTGCATGAAAATCTGATAATCTCTGGCCTTACAAGGCACTATTTACAAATAGAAATCTCATTACACAGAGGTATCTAGTACCCAACCTACAGGGCATTAGTGAAAAAAGAACAGGTTAAATAAACGGCCCGAGTACAATTTAAAGGGAGTCGAAGACTGAGCTCCAAAAAAAACCTTTAAAACCTATAGGGCGCTTGGCCGACGAAACAGGGGCTATTCTCAAACTACTGAGGTTGCTCGCAGGGAAATAACTTGAATACATTGCAGAAACGATAGATTATAAAAACGTGGTACCTCAGACCAAAATGAAGGGGAGCTCTAGGGGGTACTTCACTCTCTATCCCCGATTTACAGTTAAAGATTTTATGAAGTTTTTACATTAGCCTTCAGAGAGTTACATTTTTAGAAAGGTAGGTTACATAGTTAATGATTCGGACCTTTCCCTCGGGTTACACTGCGGAACTAGCAAGAAAGAAAGATGTTATGTGGCCATTACCTTGTAGAATTTCTAGCACCTAACGAAGAGGCCGCCCGCCCTGCTTGACACACACACTCTTTAAGATGACGATCAATTGGCCAAGAGAGGAGAAAATCCCCAGTTTATAAACCCTCGGGGAAAGTTCGAGACCATTCAAGATTAAACTAGCCACACCCTCTCATGTTTATTGGTCAGTTTAAAAGTTACACTCAAAATCGAAGGAGAAGAAGAAGAAGAAGACTGTGATTGGTAGAAAATTAATTACAGAAGTTAGGGATTGGCTAGATTCAAACCTGGCGGAAATAAGAGGAAATATTGCCGACCCAAAAATAAATGAACATCAATCCATAAAAAAACTTATGAATACAAAACTTCTTTGAATTATAAGTTCTTATTGCTCGCACCAAGGTGCATGATCATAGTTTTTTGGTAGTGTCATCTATGAGAGAATGTCCAAACTTCTTGATGAATGGAAAACAAAACAAGTAGAAATTCACACAGTTCAGGAAACTTCACAATAACAAAATTACATCAGATTTTAGTGGTGACATCTTCTGAGTAAAGTTCTAAGCAGGTATAGTTTCAGTTTCACTGTTTTGCCAATAGGAGTTCTTTAGGCGCTGAATTTGAATGCGCGGCGTTGGGGTGTACCTTCCGGTACTATTATTATTATTATTATTATTATTATTATTATTATTATTATTATTATTATTGTTACCAAGTTTTTGTGGTAGGTAGAGGTGAAAGAAGGTGCGGGGGTGAACAGGTCTCAAGCTACGAAATTAAAGTTAATTTAAAATTTAACAAGGTTATATTTTCTTTCCAAAATTCAGAAATAACACGAATGGCAGGTACAGAGTAGCAAGGTAAAAAATTACAATTACAGTATTCACAAGATTTGGGCTTCGAGCCCCTAACTCACAATTCTTGGGCAATTAGCCCAACTTTACCCCAAAACAAGTTTCAACAGAGGGGCAGAAAACCCCATTCATGCCCAGGAGCACTTGCTCCAAATTACACAGTAAGGCCTCCTTGAGGCGCGCAGAAAACAAAATTTTCAAGAAAGAGCAACTTGCTCTCAAAATTTAAGCCTGTCAAAGGCCACACCAAATTCCACCTTCAAGCTGTCCTCTAAGGACATATACACAGGGGTAAAATACCCAACCTACTGAGGTCTATTAAGTGAGAAAAAGGTTAATTACATGACCTCTAAATTAACCATTTGAGAGGAGGCGATCTGCACTCCTAATACACTTTGTTTTAAAACCTAATCTGGCTCTAGGCCACAAATACAAGGGCTAATCCCATACTAAAGAGGTGACTTTAGAAAAAAAAAACAATTTACATTACGTTAAAGAAGAATAGGTTGTGAAAAAGTAAGTTCACCTCAAAACAATATGAGTGGGAGCTCGAGAGGGTTAAGCACTCTCTATCCCAATATGTAGCTTAAAAGAGAACAGATACTAAAAGTCTTTACATTTTAGGGAAAGGTTACATGGTGAAAAAGCTTTGGACCCGCCCCGAGAGTTAAACTGCTGAGCTAGCAAGAAAAGAAGTTATTATACGGCCATTACCTGGTTGTTGAACTGCTGTCCGAAGAAAGAGGCGCTTCCCGCCCCCTGCTATGTACTTTACACACTGAAAGATGGTAGAGAAGTGGCCCGGAGACCCTAAAATCAGCAGTTTATATACTCTCGCGGAAAGTTCGAAGCGTTTCAGAAAAGAAAACACCCGCCCACAATCATTTATTGGTTAGGGTTAAGCAGCATATCCAATTTGAAGAAGAAACACCTTATTGGTCGTAAATTAATTAAAGAAATTCGGGATTGGCTAAATTCAAAACAAGGGGAAAGAAAAGGGAATACAGCCAACTTAAACAATACCAGAAAGAAATTTAACAAGAAACAAACTTTTGAAATAAAAATTTCTCCAAAAAACAGTTCTTTCACTTCGCACTAGGGTGCACTATTGTAGTTCTTCAGTAGTGTCCTCTAGAAGAGAAAGTTCACACTTCTTACTACAGGTAAAACAAAAATACATTGAAAACGACCCAGTTCAGAAACTTCAAAATTTCCAAGTAGTGACATCTTCTGAGAAACTTGAAAATTAACACCTTAAATAAAGTTCAGACTTCCTCCAGTAGGGGAGTTTCAACTGGCGCAAAGTTTGAATTAGCGGCGTGGAGGTGTACCGCCCGGTACAATTATTATTATTATTATTATTATTATTATTATTATTATTATTATTATTATTATTTTCTTGTTTCGGTCTTCTATTGGCCACGCTATTTCAACTGCTTTCTCCTACTCTTTCATATTTGCCCAGTGTTTCTGCAATCTTATTCCGTGAGCATCCCTCCATTCTTCGGTCCACTTGTTCCGGCTGAAAACTCTGTACTTCCCCAAGTTTCTTCTTCAAAGAGTCACGTTCCAAGATGTCCTCATGTGAGATCCCCGGTTCTTGAAGGTCGTTTTCCACCTCTATAAATCAAATCCCTTTGGTTTTCTTCCCCGCAAAGTAGGCACAGATTATTATTATTATTATTATTATTATTATTATTATTATTATTATTATTGTTATTATTATTATTATTGAGCTCTCCTTCCTCCGTCTTCGGGAACTTATTCGTGGCAAGTGGCCATAGACAGAGATTCTCCTTTTGCGTATGGTGTCCGTTATCTTCTCCACATGTAGATACAGTTGATCGTTGTGTCTTCTTCTCTACTCTCCTTATTCTCTGACCGGGCCCAAGATTTTTTTTTAAAATCTTCCTCTCTTTTGCTTGCAATTGTTCTGCCAGGCCTTTCTTATTCATTGCAAGGCATTCTGTTGGTTATACCGCCTCCGGACGAATAACGCTACAGTAGTGCCTGAGTTTGGAATTGAAGGACACTGATCGTTTATTGCAGGTGTCTTTGGTTAGATGGTAAGCCATTTCCATTTTGTTGATCCTTGATACGAAAGCTTCCTTTTCACGAATGTTGGGCTCTATCCACTCAGCCAGATATTTGGATTCCTCAGCCTTCTTTGTATTGTACTATTATTATTATTATTATTATTATTATTAAGCTCTCCTTCCTCCGCCTTCAATGGCCTCGAGATTTTCCTAAATATGCTTTTCGTTTCTGCCTATCTCTCCTATTTCATCAGTTTTCATATAGAACATGCATTCCATGGTATACAGACTCTCTGGTTTGATTACTGTGTTGTAGTATTTGATTCTGATAGTGTTTGGTTCTTCTGATTGTGGATATCTTTAATCAGTTGCTATGCTAGTTTCGGTTTTCTTGCTCTTGATCTGTTTCCTTCCTTATCGAATCCATTAATCTTAATTATTTCACCTAGGTACTTGAATATTTTTACATTGTTGATTTTCCCGTACTCTGGTTTTAGCGCTTTGGGCGAATCTCTACTTATGGTCAAGAATTTAGTCTTTGCGAAAGACATCTGAAGTCCAAAGTTTCCTACTATTTCTTCCAGGAGATTGATTTGTTCTAAATCAGTCCCAATCTTCTTCTTCTTATTATTATTATTGCTCCGGGATTTCCATGGTTTACAACGGTGTAAGAAGGTGGGGGAAGAGTGGACAGAGAAAATATTACTACTGAAGTATTGGTACCACTGCTTTCAAGTTATCACCACACATTCAAGATGCATGAAAGTCTTGAAACTCTACAATTTTAACATTTGATAAATATTTATGTCTTCAGTTATAAATTAAAATTTAATTTTAAAATATTGTAATTTTTTGCTACAAAAATAAAGGTTTATAAAACACACAATTTAAAAGCAACATTAAAAATTCTAGAGTTTTAGTATCGCAGTACAGTCATACACGACTGCGCAACATTTCATATCTCTAAGTAGAATAGTTTAGGAGCAATGTGTACCAATATGACGAAATGTTTCAATAAGACCTTGAAAAATTTCTCATATTCAAAAAATTCCTTACAAGAAACTAGAAGTCTAAATACTATAAATTGCAATTCCTTAGAATCAGAAGGGCTTTGACTCGATATGGTAAAATTGGTACATTTCTATCTTTCATGTTAGATTTTGTGAGAAATGAAGAAGTTTCAGCTTTATTTCAATGGGCGCTCACGTACTTCTGCCCTTAAATGAATAATACCAAATAACAATAGGTTAGATAAAGGTTAGCGCATCAGCTCTAGTAACAACTCTAGAATAATCAGGTACCAAAAGATTTACAGAATGAGTTTGAAGCTCCCAAGTTACAAATGTGAATTAACTCTCTGGGAGACTACTCTCCAAAATTTACAACATTCAAGCCTCTCCAAGGCACAATCTAAATTTTACGTTAGATCCAATACAAACATTTTTCAACGGCTTATTCGCTCGACAGTATAAGTTACATTAAACTTTAACAGAGGCAACAAGTGCCCATTCTACCCGGCCTTGGTGAAAAAAAGAAAATATTTAGTGCATCGGCCGTAAACCAAAATGTTAGGAGGCGAACATTTCTTGCACTCCTTTGAAAATTCACTTGAAAGTTCTTAAAAATCCTATGTGGGCTCATGGCCCGCAGTTACAGAGGCTAAGCCTATAATACAAAGGTGGCTAGATGGAGATAAAATTTTAAATTCCCAAGAGAACAGGTCAATTTTACATTTTACAAAATCATAGCCACCCCTATACCAAGTTTAATGGGAATAAAAGAGGGTTCGCACTCCTTATTCCCTAAGTCAGACTATGATATTTAGAATGGTTTGAAAAATTTACGTTGAAATATTGGTTTTTACATCGAGAAAGAATTTTGAAACATTCCCCTCAAGTCAACTTTCTGAGAATATTATATAATTAATGGATGTCTGCCGTTACCTTGATCTGCAGGGGCTTCCTACGATGGACGAGGCTTGACCCCTGCCTCCGACACTCTCTAAACCTCTTAACTGGAGCGATGGAAAGACAACATGGCCCAAAAGGTCGCAGCTTTTATAGTGGAGAGGAAGGTTCCAGAACTATCTGAGCCGAAGCCCTGTAAACACCCACACGTTCTATTGGTTAATTAAATACCCCAAAATTTGATCGGCTAAAATTTTAAGAAGAAGGGAGAGGTAGAAATGCTAGTAACCTTAGAACACCAAAACAATCTAAAAACAATTCAATTTAGAAAACTTTTGAATACCAAAATTCTCTTGAAAATAATTGTCCTTCCTCCCACCAGAGGGGGCACATAAGTCTACAGTAGAGACATCTGACGATAAACGTTCAAACTCCTTCCAACACACAGTTTGAAGGACACGATACAGATGGCCTTCTAAAAGGCGCTCGGTTTAAATGCACGGAGTGGGTGTACCTCCGGTACAATTATCATTATTAATAATAATACAATTATTGATTCGTTATTTCCAACTAAACAGTGCGTTTGAACTTATCCAGGACAATGTTTTTCTTTTCCTTTCCAACATCTTATTCGTTCACGAGTTCCTTTCTGCGTTCTTTTGTCCATCCTGTGTATTTTCCTTCAGTTTCCTTTGCAGATGTATGTTTGCTAACCAAGCTTTTAAATGTTGTTGCTCCTTAAATGGTTTCTTTTACAATATCTATTTCTTCTAGATCTTCGTTCATTTCTACTAACCAATAGTTGCGCTTTTCCAGTGAAAGTGCTAAGTTTAGAAGTTTCTTTGTCAGCCTGTTCTAATTTATTCTGTAGCTTTTATCGCCGTTTTCTAATTATCTGAGATTACCAGGTGTATGCATAAGTTTTTGCCAGTTTTTGTGGTAAAGAAAACACGCAATTTTTGAAGGACATTCACTTTTTGTTTATTCAAAATATTGGCCATCGTCTTCTACACACTTCGCCCATCTTTCAGGTAAGTTATGAATGCCATGCCAGAAAAACAGCTTGTCTTTTAGGGCAAACCATTCGTCGATCCATTTTCCAACTTCCTCGAAATCGCTGAGGTGCTGCTCTGCGAGCGCGTGCCCTATTGATGCGAAGAGGTAATAATAAGACGGCGCTAGGTCAGGGCAGTACGGCGAGTGCAGAAGGATGTCCCATCCAAGCGATTTCAAGGTGTCTTTCATTTTGTGTGTGTGAGACGGCGCATTGTCATGTAACAGAATCACTTTACGATGTCTTCTGACCGATTCTGGTCGTCATTCGATCAATGCGTGACTTAAATTAATTGTTTATTGGCGAAACCCTTGTGCATTAACGGTTTTATCCAGTAACGCCTGCAATTGCGAGTCTTCGCACTTTTATGGTCTACCAGATCGCGCACTGTCTTTCAAAATGTAATCAAAACGTTTAAATTGTCGAAAACATATGTGTTTTAATTGAACAATGAACATTTATTGAACATAACAGGCGATTTCGCCCCTATACATGTTCACATACAGAGAAAAGGAAAAATTAACAATAGAGAATACAAATTTACTAACTACTGCTACCGTCCGGCCGTGTCATCACCCTGGTGAGAAAAACGCCGCCCTCTTCATGATGACACAGCCGGCACTAACTGTGGAGCTCTAAGGCGAAACCCCAACAATCCTAACCGGATGACAGTGCGTTCATTCTCACCATTCCATTGCAACAAACCACATCTAACTGGATCCACTCTCCTCTCCTATCCCACCTATCGCATTCTTCCCTTCCTTTGCTTATTTGGAGTGGGCCTTACCCACCCCGTCATTTTCCCTTGCCCATCCTCCCTTATCCCACCCCTAATATGCATGAATAGCGAGAAAAGGCACCTGCCCTAATTTAATAATAATAATAATAATAATAATACCGAGCTCGATAGCTGCAGTCGCTTAATTGCGGCCAGTATCCAGTAATCGGGAGATAGTGGGTTCGAGCCCCACTGTCGGCAGCCCTGAAGATGGTTTTCCGTGGTTTCCCATTTTCACACCAGGCAAATGCCGGGGCTGTACCTTAATTAAGGCCACGGCCGCTTCCTTCCACTTCCTAGGCCTTTCCTATCCCATCGTCGCCAAAGAAATATCTGTGTCGGAGCGACGTAAAACAAATAGCAAATAATAATAATAATAATAATAATAATAATAATAATAATAATAATTATTATTATTATTATTATAATAATAATAAATCATAATAATAATAGTAATAATAACAAAGAATAATAATAATAAACCACTCAGATCACCAAAAAAATAAAAAGAAGATAAAATTATCGTATCCCCTGGGCATGTCATAAGGCTCGTTGGACACTCCGGAAACGTGAAACCCCTAAAATAGAGCCACCACAGCAGTCATCCTCAGAGCCTCGTGCCATGCCCCTCATTCCGTAGAATTAACACCCCAGAATCAAGAGAGTAAAACTAAAAGAGGGAATAATAGTAATAATAATAATAATAGTAATAATAATAATCTATGTATAAGAATATTATTCGTAACAGTCATTTGCTGTAGCAGTCTCTTACTCAATATCCAAGCATGCTCATCAAGTGTCCTTATTTCGTTCTGCGCTTTCGTCACTTTATTGTTACTGACCTACACCTAATCAATACTGCAAACAACACCACTCAGCATTTCTACACTTGCATTCCCACCAACTCTAACACAAACAGAAAGACCTTGCCTTCATGAAATCCCATATCATTACCCAACTCCCCATACTCAACTAAGTACACAACTCCTATCTTCCCTAGCTCATTTGAATCTTATCATACTATCCCCTTCCCTTATATTCACACTCTTCCCATATACATAAAGAACTATTCCACCCCCCTACTCCCTTGTCCAACCTCTAACTCAGCCTCCTTCATTTTACTCTCGCAGGCCTTTTTTACCGCGCATAAATACCTGTTCAATTCACCCCCTTTTTCCCACTGCTTAATAATCCATCTCAAGATTGCTTTCTCATCCCCCCTTCCCAATATTTTCCGATGTTCTTCACTCAATTATCCATGTCTTATCTCCCTCGTTTCCTCGCAATCTCTTAGCAAATAAAATTAATCATTCACTGCTCCACAAAGTATACACCTTGTCTTTTCCCTCCCCTGCAGCCAACCTGCATTCCTTGGCAAACCTAACAACCACCACATCATTCCATATCGTTTTGACCTATCAACGTATCTAATATTCAACCCTGCTATCTCCTCTATTTTCGTCAAAACCTTTAGCGAATTTCTCAGTCTGCTTTCCCCTAATAATTTCTGCCTATGGATATCTCTAATCCTCCTTTCCAGTATCTTCATCCCTCTAACTCCTGTCTTCGACCATACCTCCCCCCACAGGTGTCCTAATCCTATCCTCTCCACATATCCCTTTATTTTTTCTAGCCCCCCCCGCTATACATGCTCTTACATTGCTGTTCATACGCTGCCTGCAATATCTTCCCACCTTCCTGTCTTTTTAAATTCATCCAGTATCTCACTATTCTTTTTACCCCCTCTGATTCCAAATCCTCTCCACACATTAGTTCCGCCCCTGCATATGCTGTACACCTCGGTAAGCCCATTACTAACTTAGCAAAACTACTAACAATCCTTCTTAGTTCCTCTCTTTTCTCATCCAGCCCCCAAACTTCTGCGCCGTACAATACCCTCCCAAAATTACCGACCTTAACACTAGCCTCAGGGTTTTATAACTGATACCCGGATATTTGGTTAGCATGTTTCTTACTGAGGCTAGGGCTGCCAATCCCCTATGTTTTCCCTTCTGATCTGGTCATTGTCATTAAAAATAACTCCTAGATATTCCAACTTCCTTACCTGTTCCAAACTTTCTCCCTGCATTACCCAATTACCTTCTATCTTTTTTCTTTTGTCTACCTGGATTACTAATACTTTAGACTTATTTCCATTAATTCTCAATCCCCATTTCCTCGCAAATAGCGTCACTGCGTTTAACGCTCCATTCATCCCCCCTGAAGTTAGCGTCATCAATAACACATCATCCGCAAATAGCAGTCCTGGTACCTCTAAACCATTAATTACCGGCACAGCCCAATTTTCTGCCCCAAACCCCTCTAAAATATCGTTGATAAATAAAATAAACAGTATTAGCGATAATTTACACCCTTGCTTTAAACCCACCCTGGACTCTAAGGGTCTACTCAGTCTCTCTTCTCCCAATTTTACACAAAACCTAACCACCCTATATATTCCTTCCACTGCCCTCAACATCTTTTCCGAAATCCCTAACCTGCCTAATTTCTCTAATAGGGCCTCTCTATTCACCTTATCAAAAGCTTTCTCAAAATCTATTACTGCTACGTAAACCGTACTTCTAGCCATACTCTTATACTTTTCTAGAATAGTCTTTACTACCATAATATTGTCCACCGTTCTTTTCTTTTTCCTAAATCCTCCTTGATAATCTGTCAATATTTCATTTTATTCCGCCCACCTACTTATCCTGTTCGCTAGCACTCCAGTGTATATTTTACTTAAGGAATCCAGCAGAGATATGCCCCTGTAATTGTCCACACTACTCCTACTACCCTTCCCTTTGTATATTGGGCATATAATTCCTGTTTCCCATTCCTTCGGGAACTTCCCTCCCTCAAATATCTTATTGAATAGTTTAACTATGCCCTCTATCATTATCTCATTTTTGCCAATTTCTTTCCAAAACTTGTTATTTATACCATTACATCCTCCGGCCGACTTGGCTCTAACTCTGCTTATCACTCCCAGGATTTCCTCCCTTGAGATTTCTTTATCCAGATCATATATTGCCACTCTCCTATTCCTCCAAATTACCTCTTTCCCCATCCCTCTCCATCCTTCTTCCCCCTTTTCCCCTAGTAATTCATCAAAGTGCCTCACCCATTGCTCTTCCTCAATACTCGTTTTCTCTTTATTCCTTCCACCCTTAATAATTTTATTGATCTTGTCCCAAACTCTCTCAAAATTATTTGTCTTGCAATCGTTATTTATGGTTTCAATTTTTTCCTCTAGCCACGCCTTTCTTGTCTCACAAATTTCCTTTTTATACTCCTTCCTCAATTTACAGAAAATCTCCCTTTCTTGGTCCCCACCTTTCCTTCTATAATCTTCTAACGCAATCATCACCTTCCTCCGCATTCCTTCACACTCTCTATTAAACTATTCTTCTCCCTCCTTCTTATGTCTCTTACTAGATCTCGTCTTCTGCGCTATTATCTTTATTGGATGTAGCAGCAACTCTAAGGCTTTATCAGTATTATTCTCTTCTAAGGCCCCTTCCAACCCATGTTTCAGGAATTGTAACTCCTCTTTTACTACTCTATTCCAATCTCGGCCCACTTTCTCTGACCATTTATACTTATTATATCCACTCCCCCGCTTATCACTCGACCCATCCAACTTCCTTGTGCACTTCTCTTCCCCCCTTTTCAACATAACCCCCACCGGGAAATGGTGTGATTTAATCCAGTCTCCTATTTCCATTCTTACAATATCCTCAATCATCCCCTCCGAGCTCAAAATCATATCTATCACACTACCACCCTCCTCAGTAACATATGTCAATTTCCCCATCCTGTCCCCCTCTATCCACCCATTCAGAATATACAAATTTCCCACCGCACACATCTCCAGGAGCTTCTCTCCATAACTATTTATAATTTTGTCCTCACTCCTTCTACTTTTCAGCATACTATATGTTTTAATTAATGGAACGTGTTTACCATATGTTTCTACCAGCAAACGATGATTTTCCACTGCCTTTTTCTTTTGATTAAATAAGAAAAGTAATGCATGCTGCGAATGCTCTTTTTCAGGCAGAAACGTCGGCATGATCAGACGAACAAAGTGACGTACATGTCAAATTCATACGCTCCTTACTGTTCGCTGGCGCCATCTCTTAGTGAAACCTGAAAAGACTTATGCATACACCTGGTAGATGAATTAATTAATTAATTAATTAATTAATTAATTAATTTATTTATTTATTTATTTATTTATTTATTTATTTATTTATTTATTTATTTATTTCTTGTGAACAAAGCAGGTCATGAATCCCAATTACAATGTTCAGGACAATTGTTATTTAAACGTTAAAAATACAAATTTAAACAAAAACAATATATAGCTAGAATAATCTTAAACATTAATTCCAGTGACACACACGTTACGTTACTAAGAAACAAGATCATTAAAGATAATATAACTAATATTATATTACAGTACTAAATAATTCTAATTAAAATTAGTGTAATGTTTAAGACTATTATTTTAACAGGATTTAATAACATGGTTTACAACATTTATACAAGTTTATACTAATTTTATTTTTAAAATTTCTTCATAATCTATTAAATTATGTTCAGAAGTACAGTGTTACATGTCGGAATGAATGTAGCTTCGATCATACTAAAAATATCAACATATGGATGAATATTATTGTTCTTATGGATTTCAGTCATAGTATTTCACACAAAGAATATATTTCTAGGACGACTTAGTATCTTAGTATCTTCGATCATACTATCAACATAGGGATGAATATTATTGTTCTTATGGATTTCAGTCATAGTATTTCATACAAAGAATATATTTCTAGGACGACTTATTTTATGTGGCACATAGAATATTATTGACTTCGGTTGGCCGGTCAGAGTGCAGAGCTGTTGGATCACGGACCAGCCGTGGCCACTTAGGGGCCGAGACCCACTCTACATCTACCGACCACGAAATGATGATGAATTCCGTATAATGAAGCTTAACATTTTTGGAGCATTATTCATATTTTTTAAAATATGATCGTTAAATCTTAAGTCTTAATTGAATGTTATTCCTAAATCCATTTTCGTCTTGACACGAGTTAATATGTCAGTATCCATTGCATAGTTGTATTTAATCTTCCGTTTCTTCCGGATAAATGTCATGGCTACACATTTACCTATATTACAATTTAACTTATTCTGTTTGCTCCAGTCTGCAAGAGAATCTAAATCATTTTGAATTTGTTGACAATCGGATACTGTTTTAATAGATTTGTATATATGAATATCATCAGCAAAAATAAGAGTTTCGGATGATGTTATGTTTTCCGGTAAATCATTTACAAAGATACGAAAAAGCAAAGGCTCCAAGTTAGAATCTTGAGGAACTCCAGAATTCACAGCAAATTTGGAAGACATATGACCTTTGTAACTTTCAACCTGAATTCTATATTTTAAATAAAATAACAGTAAGTTTTGTAATGCAGTTGAAAATCCAAAGGAAGAAAATTTATTTGTTAGCAATCATGATTAACCTTGTCAAAAGCTTTTTTAAAATCCGTGCAAATTACACCAACCCGTGCATATTCACCTAAACTAACGGATACATATTCAGTAAAGTTGCAAAGATTTGTTACTGTGGATCTTCTCGCCATGAATACATGTTGTCTCGTTGAGATCCTATTTCTAACATGATCATACATTTGAGAATTTTTGTCTGGGACACAAACAATAGTAACAGGTCTATAATTACTGAACAATTCTATATGTCCAGTTTCATATACAGGAATAACCTTGGTATGTTCCCACAAGTCAGGGAATGCCTCTGTTTTTACAATTAGGTTGAAGAGAATGGTTAAAGGATATACTAATACTTCTCTACAACCTTTCAAAATATATGGGGGAATATTATCAGGTCCTACTGATTTTTTCGGTTTTAGGTGGTCAATTCGTTTAAGAACTTCTCCTATAGTTATATGCTGTATATTAAGTACACCTATTTCATTTAATTGATCATTATTCCTAAATTCGAAATTATATTTAGCTTTTTTTCTGAGAGTATATAGTTTTGAAATAATCTGCAAATCCATTAGCTATGTCCTCTGGTGATTGTAACAAACAACCTTGAAACTCAAACTGTGGGTTTTTTAAGCATCTCCTCTTATTATTAATAAAGTTCCAGAATACATTACAATAATTGCTTAAGTTATTTTCAATCTTCTGTACATATTGGTTGTATGCAATAGTTATATCTCTTTTTATTTTTGCTCTGAGAGTTTTAAATATATGCATGCAATACTCAGAATTTTTCCTTCTTTCTAATTTTTTCCTTTAATTTAATATTAGAATATCCTTTGTAAACCAGATGGGATATTTTTTATTGTACCTTTTCTTTTCCGGAACACATTGATCCTGTGGTTTTCTGTGGTTTCTTTTAGATTCCAATTCTATTTTCGTATTTTGGTCCTGGGATTTTGCTAAGAAGTTTCCTCTGTGGTTTTTAGATGATTTTCTTCGTTCCACGCCGCCATTTATCAGGGTTTCGGACGCATAAAACACCTCTGGTTTGATGACTGTTTTGTAGTGTCGCAATTTTGCAATTTTTGTACTAGATTGTTTATTGCAGGCTTATACGTTCCAGGTGATTTTGCAGGCTCTTTGCAGTTTAGCAGTTCTTTCATTGTTTGCTTCTTGATTTCTCCCTGTTGGTTGGGTAATTTCACTTAGATACTTGCAATTATTATTATTATTATTATTATTATTATTATTATTATTATTATTATTATTATTATTATTATTATTATTATTGTACCGGGCGGTACACCTCCACGCCGCTAATTTAAAATGTGCGCCAGTTGAAACTCCTCTGCTGGAGGAAGTCTGAACTTTATCGACGGTATTAATTTTCAAGTTTCTCAGAAGATGTCACTACTTGGAAAGTTTGGAGTTTGTGAACTGTGCCACTTTTGATGTATTTTTGTTTTACCGGTAGTAAGAAGTGTGAACTTTCTCTTCTAGAGGACACTACTGAAGAACTACAATAGTGCACCCTAGTGCGAAGAAAAAGAACTGTTCTTTTGGAGAAAATTTAATTTCAAAAGTTTGTTCTTTGTTAAATTTCCTTCTGTCATTGTTTAAGTTGGCAATATTAACCCTTTCTTTCCCCTTGTTTTAAATCCAGCCAATCCCGAATTTCTTTAATTAATTTTCCACCAATAATATGTTTCTTCTTCGTATTGTGTAGGGGTTTTCTCGGTGAACCAATAAAATGATTGTGGGCGGGTGTTTTCCTTCCTGAAACGCCTCGAACTTTCCGCGAGAGTATATAAACTGCTGATTTTAGGGTCTCTGTGCCACTTCAGTATCATCTTTCAGTGTGTAAAGTACATAGCAGGGGGCGGGGAGCGCCTCTTTCTTTGGGGAGCAGTTCTACACCAAGGTAATGGCCTTTTAATATCTTCTTTTCTTGCTAGCTCAGCAGTTTAACTCTCGGGGCGGGTCCGAAGCGTTCCTACCATGTAACCTTTTCCTAAAATGTAACGTCTCTTAACTCTATTCTCTTTAAAGTCACATATTGGGATAGAGAGTGCTTAACCCTCTCGAGCTCCCACTCATATTATTTATTTTAAGGTGAACTTATTTTTCACAACCGATTCTTCCTTAATATAATGTAAATTGTTCTTTTCTGAAGTCACCTCTGTAGGATGGGATTAGCCCTTGCATTAACGGCCTAGTGCCAAGTAGGTTTTAAATAAAGTGTATTAGGAGTGCGGAGAGCTTCCTTTCAAGTTGGTATTTTAGAGGCCATATAATTAACCTTTTCTCACTTAATAGGCCTCAGTAGATTGGGTATTTTACCCCTGTGTTTATGTCCGTTGAGGACAGCTTGAAGGTGGAGTTTGGTGTGGCCTGGGAGAGGCCTAAATTTGAGAGCGGGTCGCTCTTTAGTGTAAATTGTTGTTGTTGTACGCCTCGAGGAGGCTTTACTGTGTAATTTGGAGCAAGTGCTCCGGGGCTTGATTGGGGTCTTCTGCCCCTCTGTTAAATCTTGTTTTGAGGTAAAGTTGGGCTAGTTGCCCAAGAATTGCGAGGTCGGGGCTCGAAGCCCAAATCCTGTAAATACTGTAATTGTACTTTTGTTGCCTTGCTACTCTGTACCTGCCATTCGTGTTATTTCTGAATTTTGGAAAGAAAATATAACCTTGTTAAATTTTACATTAACTTTAATTTCGTAGTTTGAGACCTATTCACACCCGCACCTTCTTTCACCTCTACCTACCACGGAAATCTCCGTAACAAGTGGTAGCAGAGCGTGGTTGAATGGTTCTCTATTTAGCCCCTTTTGACGGCTAAACATTGTTTTGTTCTGAACTCTAACCATTTTCTCAGTTGCTGGAATTTTTTGAGTTTTTCAAAATTGTTCTGTCATCATGCCCTGTCCTCGCGATGTTCTCCATCTTAACTATTTGCGCAAAGAGGAGTTGATCTATGAGTTAACTATCAGAAATGTGCAATCTGGAGGCACGGTTGCGATAGACACCAACAAGCTTAGAGAGTCCCTTGATTTGCCCATTTCCATCCCCAATTTGGGAGAGAAAGAAATTGACGACTCTCTTTCCACGATCACCGAGAATACTACTGGGCTAGCATCGGTAGTTAGTTTTTTGACGAAAATGATCCTTCTCCTAATCAAATTAAGCGTGTGCAAGCCAGGCTATATCATTTTTCAAATAGAGTTAACGATCTGTTGTCTCTGAAGTTGAATGACGTTCAGAGGAAGGAAGCTAGTACGTTGCTTGAAAGTATTTCTGAATTAAATAGCAAGGTCACTCAATTGTTAACTGGGGAAGTTCCTCCCAAAATTGATCAACCCACCACGATGAATGTAGGTAGCGAGGAAGAGCCTCCTAAGGGAGAAGCCAATAGGATAACCGTTGCCGCTCAAACTATCTCTGCCCCATTGGACAACGAGTCTGAACGCCGTGCATCGTTGAGTAATATACGTTCTGAATTAACTTCCGTGCCATTGAAACCTTTACCTACTATGTCACCCGGGTTTAGCAGCTTGCCTCATCCATTGGCAATGTTGCTCAGAGGTATCTCTAAGTTTTCCGTTAATACCACCAGTGACGTAATTTCATTTTTAAGATTTTTAGTTGAATTTCAGGATCATGCTCTTGTGTTTTCTCATTCTCCATGTCAAATTTTGCAAATTATCTATCCCTATGCAATAGGTATTCTCTCAGACAAAATAGTTAGAGCCATTGCCGAGCAATCATCAATTGAAGACTTCCACGCCCAATTGCTAGCTAACTTCATCCCGGCCAGGGCAAGGTCCTCCCTTATTCAGAAGTACTATTATCGGGTACAGCGCTTGGATGAAAACTTGGCAGATTTCATCCAAGATATTAAGTTCTATACTAGGGTGTTTGCTCTTCACTTCCCGGAGGATCAGATTGTACAAGCTATTGTGGAAGGAATTTCACAATCCTATAGGTCATATTTGTGTTTCGCGGCGTGCCCGCAAACCTTCTCTGAACTTGAAGCATTGGCCGTCTCAGCGGAAGGAGTTAGATACGCCGACTCCTTGCGTGTCGCGAAAGAACCCCCTCCCTCTTTTAGTAATCTTCGGCCTCCGCCTCGCCGACCAGTCATACCCCGTAAATGTTATGCTTGCGGGTCGCCCGACCATCTGCGCAATAAGTGTCCACTGATCAAGCCGAGTGGGACAAGGAATGGGGCCGGTTCATCACAAGGCTGTTTTAAATGTGGGGCTTTCTCACATATCGCCAAAAATTGCCCAAATTCAAATAGCACCCCCTCCTGCTCAACTTCTGGTGCAAACTCCACCAATGCCAATAATAAAAAATGACTAGTGGCTTCGGCTGAGTCGACTAATCCCTCTTCCCGAGGCTCAGCCCCTGGTAAACAGGTCGTAAATTCAGGGAATGTTCAATCTGCTAATCTATCTTTTGAATGCCCCAAAGAATGTCTTCGGATTGCGGCGGATACCCCCGCACCTGTTCCGTTCCTTAAGATTGAGTTAAATAACGAGCCTATAACAGCTCTATTAGATTCAGGCAGTGTTTGTTCAATTATTTCGGACCAATGGTATTCAAAATTGCAATCTGTTTGTAATTTACCTGACTATGTCTCTTCTCCTGTTCAATATGTTTCGGCTAATTCATCTCCATTGGAAATCCTAGGTGCTGTAAATGTCAAAATTCGTATTTTTAAATTTACATGGAAAATCAAATTGTTTGTGGCTAAGCACTTGTCTTGCCCCATTATATTGGGAGCTGACTTCATTTCTTACACTGGTCTTGTGCTCGATCTCCAGAGTAGGTCGTGCACATTCAAATTTGCATCCAATTGTAAAATTCCCTTGTTAAAGTGTAATTCTGTATCATGTTCATCTATTTCGCCTACCCAGGATGAGATGTTGTTAGACCTTAGGCATCTACCTGAGGAGCAGGCTGATAGTATTCGTAAATTATGTCAGTCATTTCCAGAGGTGTTCTCTGATACTCTTGGTGTTACTGACCTTATTGAATACAAAATTGAGGTCACGGATTCAATTCCTGTCCGTTTTCCACCTTATAGGCTATCTCCACCTAAAATGAAGGCTCTGAAAGAAATCATCGATCAGATGTTGAAGGATGGTATTATTAGGCCCTCTAAGTCGGCGTATTCGTCGCCTATTTTTCTAGTCCCGAAACCCCAGGGGGGCTTCAGGCCTGTCATTGATTATAGGGCTCTCAATCGGAAGGTGGTGTTACAATCTGTGCCCCTTCCCGACCTTCATTCTTGTTTTTCATGGTTCCGTAAGGCCAAGTTCTTCACAATCTTGGACTTGAATCAAGCCTACAATCAAATTCCCCTGGCGGAAGAGTCTAAACATCTTACAGCGTTTGCCACGGACTGGAATTTATACGAATACAACCGCGTGCCTTTCGGGCTCCCCACAGGAGCAGCTGTACTCACTAGGCTCCTAGATAGGATCTTCTCCGACATCAAATTTGAGTATTTGTATCACTACTTGGATGATGTCGTCGTATTTTCGGAGACCTTTGAAGAACATCTAGATCATCTGCGAGAAGTTCTCAATCGCCTTCGTAAGGCTGGGTTAACTGTCAAGTTGTCCAAGGTTGCCTTTGCTAAGCCCTCTATGTCATTCCTAGGGCATATTGTGTCACCTGATGGTGTCGCAGTCGATCATTCTAGAACACAGGCCATCCGTGATTTTAAACCTCCCTAGGACATCAAAGGTATCGCCAGGTTCATTGGTATGGTGAATTTCTTCAGGAAGTTTATTCCTAACTTCGCTAATAGAGCGGCGCCCTTGAACCTTCTTCGTAGGAAAGGCATCAAATTCGAGTGGGGCCCTTCTCAACAAGCCGCTTTTGAAGATCTTAAATTAGCTCTCTGTAATGCCCCTGTCCTTGCTATGCCGGATTTCTCAAAGAAATTCATCGTCCAAACTGACGCATCGTCGGCAGCAGTTTCTGCAGTCCTTCTTCAAGAGACTGAACTAGGGAGGCGACCCATCGCCTATGCATCTAGAACTCTATCGGCTCAAGAAGCAAAGTACTCCATATATGAGCTCGAAGGTTTGGCAGTCTTATTTGCCTTAGAAAAGTTCCGTCTCTATCTGGAACATGTCAAATTCGACCTGGAGACAGATAATCAAGCCTTAAGCTGGGTCTTAGGTAGGCCGCGTCGTACTGGTCGTATAGCCCGTTGGGCCATCCGTATTTCTGCCTTCCAATTCGATGTCAGGCATATCCGAGGTACCGAAAATGTTGTTGCTGATGGACTCAGCCGTATGTTTTCCAACGAGGTCGAGACCCATAATCCGGTCGATAGCTCATCTCCTCCCGAGTCCATGCTATCTGATGTTAATGCCATCTTAACAGATGCTCCCATGCTCTTTAGGGATATCGAGAAATACCAACGTGAAGATCCGACGCTGGCTCCGATAATGGAAACCCTTTCTTCTGGGGAACATGTTGTCCCTTATGTTCTGAGGAATGGTGTTCTATGTTGCCCTTCGAGGCATGATAAGATGATGAAGGTTGTCGTTCCAGCTGTTCTTGTGCCTATGATCTTCAAATACTATCATGAGGTCCCGTTAGGGGGGCATCTTGGAATCTTTAAAACTCGTAAAAAGATTCGTGAAAGGTTCATCTGGAAGGGTATGGACGGTGAAATCCGTGAACTAGTAAAAGCTTGTAAATCTTGTTTGCTTAGTAAACCAACCATGTCCACCAAGGTAGGCCTTCTGTCTTCGCATCAAGCGTCGCGCCCCATGGAACGCCTGTATATTGATTATGTAGGACCCTTCCCCCAGTCAAAGGGAAATGCCAACAAGTTCATCTTTGTATGCGTAGATGGTTTCACAAGATTTTCCTGGTTATTTCCGACGAAGCTGGCTACCGCTCAGTCCACCATTACTTGCTTAAATTCTATCTTTGCTTCTTTTGGTCCGTGCCAATATATTGTGTCTGATAATGCTAAGGCATTCACATCAAATCTTTTTCGTAAATTCTGTTTTGACTTGTCCATCTCTCATGCAACTACTTCTGCTTATTACCCTCAACCATCTCTGGCTGAACGGGTTAACCGTAATCTCAGGTCCGCGCTTATTGCCTATCATCATGAAGATCATTCCAGGTGGGACACGTCCCTGCATTGGTTAGCTTTTGCTTTGAATTCGGCGGTTCATGAATCACATAAATTTACTCCAGCTTCTTTAATGTTCAAGTTTGTTCCCAACACGCCGCTCTCTAACCTCTGGTCTCTGAGTGACATTCTACCTGAGACAATAGATCCGGACAACATTAAAGATCTTTGGAAGAAGGCTACGGCCAATCTTAAAGTGTCTCATGAAAAGGTTAGGGACAGGTATGATCGTGGACGGAGACCCACCCATTTGAAGGTAGGCGACCAAGTGATGGTCAAGAATTTTGTTCCCGCGGGCAAGCTTGCCCCCAGATTTCATGGGCCGTGTACTATTCTAGATTTCCTTACGCCGGTTACGTTGTTATTAAGTAATCCAGCCACCGAGAGGATATTTAGGGTTCAACTGTCACAGGTGAAACCGGTGTAACTTCTGTGTTAATATGTTTCATATTATTTTGAAAGAAATCGGAAGGTTATATTTTTTTTTGAGTTTTCACCTTTAAGGCATTCTGCCCCTTCTATAATATTTTGTTTTATAAGTAAGCTGTTTGTAAACCTCCCCCGAGCAGCTGAACTGCCATCCTGTCCTTGATACGGGCATTACCACGCTCCCGTCCCCTGCTCCACTACACACAGTGGCTTGCATATATAAAATGCCATGGATATCTGCACGCCGCTGGCCCCTCAACCTCTCCACCAAGTCTGTGCCCTCAAAAAAGATGATGGACCAACATATTCTGCCGCCTAGCTTTAATGTTTCAGTGCCCCCGCAGCCGCGCGGCGCTGTACCGTTACTGGAACAGAGGAAGGGCCCCCTCTCTTCCAGCGAGGTCGACCAGTGTACGGCGAGCCGGAGCCCTCCTCCCGGCCAAGGCTGATGTGCGGCGCACGACCTGCTACTTGCCCGCAGCCTGTATATGTTCACCGCGGGCGCGGCGTGCTTCAACACCACTGCTCCCCTCACAGTGCGGGCCAGCGGTATCTCAGGGTACTTGAGGGGCCCGGGCGGCCTCCTCTGAACGCAAGCAGTGGCGGCTGGTCTGGCCGTTAAAATCATCAATGTTTGAAGTACATATCCAGCTATATGGACATTCCAGTTCAATTATACTACCTTTTCTTGGGAATTCAACAGCAATATTTGGTGGACTTTGAAAATTTTCCTCAACTTTAAAAACTAAAGTTTTCCTTCTGAATTCAACTTCTACAAACATAAAGACTTTACTTTACCAGATACAAAAAAATTTTGAAACTGAATCAAACCAAATTAAGAAAATCTTATAAATACTTCTGCAATTAATCTCCATATCAACATCAAAACTTGAACCTTATTTTCAAACAAAGTTTATGTTCTTCTGTGTTACCCCTTGGAGGAACTTTTGGGGGGGGGGAGGTCTGTACCGGGCGGTACACCTCCACGCCGCTAATTTAAAATGTGCGCCAGTTGAAACTGCTCTGCTGGAGGAAGTCTGAACTTTATCGACGGTATTAATTTTCAAGTTTCTCAGAAGATGTCACTACTTGGAAAGTTTGGAGTTTGTGAACTGTGCCACTTTTGATGTATTTTTGTTTTACCGGTAGTAAGAAGTGTGAACTTTCTCTTCTAGAGGACACTACTGAAGAACGACAATAGTGCACCCTAGTGCGAAGAAAAAGAACTGTTCTTTTGGAGAAAATTTAATTTCAAAAGTTTGTTCTTTGTTAAATTTCCTTCTGTCATTGTTTAAGTTGGCAATATTAACCCTTTCTTTCCCCTTGTTTTAAATCCAGCCAATCCCGAATTTCTTTAATTAATTTTCCACCAATAATATGTTTCTTCTTCGTATTGTGTAGGGGTTTTCTCGGTGAACCAATAAAATGATTGTGGGCGGGTGTTTTCCTTCCTGAAACGCCTCGAACTTTCCGCGAGAGTATATAAACTGCTGATTTTAGGGTCTCTGTGCCACTTCAGTATCATCTTTCAGTGTGTAAAGTACATAGCAGGGGGCGGGGAGCGCCTCTTTCTTTGGGGAGCAGTTCTACACCAAGGTAATGGCCTTTTAATATCTTCTTTTCTTGCTAGCTCAGCAGTTTAACTCTCGGGGCGGGTCCGAAGCGTTCCTACCATGTAACCTTTTCCTAAAATGTAACGTCTCTTAACTCTATTCTCTTTAAAGTCACATATTGGGATAGAGAGTGCTTAACCCTCTCGAGCTCCCACTCATATTATTTATTTTAAGGTGAACTTATTTTTCACAACCGATTCTTCCTTAATATAATGTAAATTGTTCTTTTCTGAAGTCACCTCTGTAGGATGGGATTAGCCCTTGCATTAACGGCCTAGTGCCAAGTAGGTTTTAAATAAAGTGTATTAGGAGTGCGGAGAGCTTCCTTTCAAGTTGGTATTTTAGAGGCCATATAATTAACCTTTTCTCACTTAATAGGCCTCAGTAGATTGGGTATTTTACCCCTGTGTTTATGTCCGTTGAGGACAGCTTGAAGGTGGAGTTTGGTGTGGCCTGGGAGAGGCCTAAATTTGAGAGCGGGTCGCTCTTTAGTGTAAATTGTTGTTGTTGTACGCCTCGAGGAGGCTTTACTGTGTAATTTGGAGCAAGTGCTCCGGGGCTTGATTGGGGTCTTCTGCCCCTCTGTTAAATCTTGTTTTGAGGTAAAGTTGGGCTAGTTGCCCAAGAATTGCGAGGTCGGGGCTCGAAGCCCAAATCCTGTAAATACTGTAATTGTACTTTTGTTGCCTTGCTACTCTGTACCTGCCATTCGTGTTATTTCTGAATTTTGGAAAGAAAATATAACCTTGTTAAATTTTACATTAACTTTAATTTCGTAGTTTGAGACCTATTCACACCCGCACCTTCTTTCACCTCTACCTACCACGGAAATCTCCGTAACAATTATTATTATTATTATTATTAGTATTCGTCTTCTACTTTTCCTACAGCTTTTTCCCACACCTGTGGGGTCGTGGGTGTGAACTGCGTCACGCATGTGGATTTGCCCTGTTTTATAGCCGGATGCCCTTCCTGACGTCAACCCTATATGGAGGGATTTAACCACTATTGCATGTTTCTGTGGTGATTGGTAGTGTGGTTTGTTGTCTGAATATGAAGAGGAGAATGTTGGGACAGACACACTCAGTCTCCGAACCAGAAGAAATAATCAGAAGCGATTAAAATCCCTGACCCGGCCGGGAATCGAACCCGGAACCCTCTAAACTGAGGCCAGTATGCTGAACATTCAGCCAACGAGTCGGACATATTATTATTATTATTTAAATTAGAAGGTGCAGGACTGCCGAATGGTCGTCCTAAAATTTGTTTAATAACTTGCGAGTACATCTTTTGACTTATGTTTCTCGTATAAGAACGTTCTAAACGCCAACCAATGATGAAATGCTGTAAAACATGCAATACAATATCATTCTCTTCTGACAACAGATGGATATATCAGGAGGAATCATCTAAATTACTTAAGCTATATTTAAGATTTAACCTCTACAAGTCTTACGTGAATATCGCCTGCAACAACAGAGGCTTGAAAATCGGTGTTAAAAATGGCAAGGTACTGATTATAAGTAGGAACAGGAACACTAGCATGTAACTAATGTTTGGTAATGCCACAATATACTGTATTTTGCATTACAACTATATTGCATGCTATCTCAATGAGAAGTGGGAATGCAGACAACAAATCAAAAGTGAGCGAACCATATTTTTTATCAAAATGATTAACCTACTGCGCAGCAAGCACCTCAATCCTGGTCGAAGAGTTCACATTCAGAAATTTCATGCCTATCCAACATTTTTGTAGGGAATGGAAGGGTGGACTGTACAACATAGTGACAGGAAAACGGATGGTTTCCTTTTGAAATATAGTGTTTCCCAACTAACCTTCGCATCTCATGGACGTATACAGTTGTTTTTTTTTTTGCTAGGCGCTTTACGTCGCACCGACACAGATAGGTCTTATGGCGACGATGGGATAGGAAAGGCCTAGGAGTTTGGAAGGAAGCGGCCGTGGCCTTAATTAAGGTACAGCCCCAGCATTTGCCTGGTATGAAAATGGGAAACCACGGAAAACCATCTTCAGGGCTGCCGATAGTGGGATTCGAACCTACTATCTCCCGGATGCAAGCTCACAGCCGCGCGCCTCTACGCGCACGGTCAACTGGCCCGGTACGTGTACAGTTAAGAATACCGCGGTGATGAAAAGGTTGAAAGAAAAGACTGAAATTCTTGTCTCTTCAAGTCGCACATACTTGTATATCTACGACATATCGTGAGGGAAGAGGGAGGGGCTTAAAGATTATGAACCTCTGCAATCGATACTCTATGGCAAGATTGTGGGGAAACGTAAACTTGGGAGACGTCGAATTTCATGACTTGGAAATCTGGGTTACTGGTACGAAAAATGTATGAGTTCATTCCTAGAAGTTGTTAAATCCCAAGTTGAAAACCCCATAAAGATCGACAGCCTTCGGTAGAAGATGCCCTCCACAAGAAGACAGAAAAGGAAGCATATTTTCATGTGATTACGTGACCCTTTTTTACATTATATGTGTGAGAACGAATAAATTGTGGCAACTTATCTAATGAGCTGTAGGAATTAGCATAAGAACATGATGTAATAAAGTGATGCTACAAACAACAGCAAGGTCTCGAAAGTGAAGCAGGATGGAAGGAGGCCGTGGATGATCCTCGGGCTGCTAAATGGCCTTGTTTCTTGACCACGGCCTCCCAGAGGATTACATAGAGCATTAGCTTGCGTCTCTTACTTGAAATATACTGTATTCTACTCTATGGCCTAAAATTAAGATTATTTAACACAGAAAGTGTTTCTTAACAGACTAAGTACGCATCCCCATACACGAAAAAAGTAAAATTAAGCATTTTTCCTAAATCATGCCAAACGTTGAGGGGCTAAGGGGCCCAGAAAGGTTTCAAATTGTGAGTCTTGGATACCTCAACATTACTAAATAAACAAATTTCAAAAATGATTTTCGGATTAAATGCACTTCCGGAAAAACAACCTAAAATCGCTTGTTTTTTTTACTCGTTTTCCCTTTTATTCAACTCCTAGCCAAATTAACTTATCTTCATAATTCTTTCTGTAATTTGCTCCTTAGTTCACTACCCATAGGCGATTTTTGTTTTTTGAAAAATATGCACATCGAATGTAGTTATAAGTGCTTAAGTGAAACTCTGCATTGATTCACATTACACTAGTGGTGCCGGGTTGAGTGGCTCAGACGGTTGAGGCGCTGGCCTTCTGACCCCAACATGGCAGGTTCGATCCTGGCTCAGTCCGGTGGTATTTGAAGGTGCTCAAATACGTCAGCCTCGTGTCGGTAGATTTACTGGCACGTAAAAGAACTCCTGCGGGACTAAATTCCGGCACTTCGCCGTCTCCGAAAACCGTAAAAGAGTAGTTAGTGGGACGTAAAGCAAATAGCATTATTATTATTATTACACTCGTGGTGGTAGAAAAAGGCAAACTGCTAATCTAATCGACCGGATAACGGTGATCAAGCACTGCCTATGTAGAATGCGATTATGTTAATAAAGCAGTTCATTATCCTGTTGAATGCATAACCCTCTTCATCTTTCAGACATGTCTGTCTGTTAGGTCATCAGCCCACAGGCTGGTTGGATCCTCAAATAGCACCACCAAAAGTTATGCGGTTATAAGGAAACCGCAAAAACCAATGGCAGCACCAAAATGAGGCGTACTAGGCAAGACGAGGAGTGAGGTAGTTTGCCATTGCTTTCCTCACTGGGTCAGAAAGTGCTATTGCAGCACGACCGACCCTATGAGCAACACCTTTCATAACACTCAGATGCACTAGTCGTGCTCTGAATGTCATTACTCAGCACCTCCCGTACCCCAGAAGCTTCCATATTGTCACAGCCATGGATGAGACTGGGACTTCGGTGAAAGCTACACTTTACTCTGGCCTGTGCCAAGAGATGGATACAAAAGTACTGTATCCATCAAGAAATGGTAGCATGCAACTTTCAGACATACCGTTTAAATTTTGGACATAATAGTTGGATGCGTTGTCAATTGAACGAGATTGACTGTGGTAAAGCTGGACACAAGTATTTTTCATGCAGAAATTCTGATGGGCACAGCTCCAGGAAGAATGTGTTTTATTCCAAGAATAGATATGGCAATCCTAACATAAAATTCATTCTTGGAGACAATTACTATTAAATGCAGCCCTCTGTTACAATCAGTAATACTTTACCTAGGGAGATGTTCAATACATTTTTGTAATTTCTTTGCAATCATTTAAGAAATGACTAGGATTATGATGATGATGATGATGATGATGATGATGGTGATTGTTGTTTAAAGGGGCCTAATATCGAGGTCATGCTTCAATCAAACATTCACTACTGATCTGCATTTAGGGCACTCACCCAGGCGGCAAATTCCCTTTCAGTTGTTTTCCTAGCCTTTTCTTAAATGATTACAAATAAATTGGAATTTTATTGAACACATCCCTTGGTAAGTTATTCCAATCCCTAATTCCCCTTCCTATATTTTCCCCAATTTTTTCTCTTGAATTCCAACTTTATCTTCATATTGTGATCTTTCCTACTTCTAAAGATAACACTCATACGTAGTCGTCTTCTGATGGCATTCCACGCCATCTCTCCGCTGACAGCTAGGAACATACCACTTAGTCGAGCAGCTCATCTCCTTTCTCCCAAGTCTTCCCAACCCAAACTTTGCAATATTTTGGTAATGCTACTCTTTTGGCGTAAATCACCCAGAACAAATCGAGCTGCTTTTCTTTGGATTTATTCCAGTTCTTGAATCAAGTAATCCTGGTGAGGGCACCATACACTGGAACCATACTATAGTTGGGGTCTTACCAGAGATTTATATGCCCTTTCCTTTACACCCTTACTGCAACCTTTAAATACCCTCATAACCAAGTGCAGAGATCTGTATCCTTTATTTACAATCCCATTTATGTGAATACCCCAATGAAGATCTTTCCTTCTATTAATACCTATGTACTTACAATGATCCCCAAAAGGAACTTTCACCCATCAACGCAGTAATTAAAACTGAGAGGGCTTTAACTATTTGTGAACCTCATAACCTGACTTTTAACCCCGTTTACCATTACCTACTGTCCATTTCACAACATTATTGAGGTCATTTTGCAGTTTTTCACAATCTTGTAACTTATTTATTACTCTATAAAGAATAACGTCATCCGCAAAAAGCCTTATCTCTGATTCCACTTCTTTACTCATATCATTTAATGTATAAGAAAACATAAAGGTCCAATAATACTGCCTTGAGGAACTACCCTCTTAATTATTACAGGGTCAGATAAAGGTTCACCTACTCTAATTCTCTGAGATCTATTTTATAGAAATATAGCCACCCATTCAGTCACTATTTTGTCTAGTCCGATTGCACTCATTTTTACCAGTGATCTACACTATCAAGTGCCTTAGATACGGCAATCGCGATACAGTCCATTTGATCATTGGGGTTCAAACCCTACTGTCGGCGAAAGCTTCATTGAGCTCTTTATCTCTCTCTCTCTCTCTCTCTCTCTCTCTCTCAAAAGTCGATGCCATTCTGTTCGATCGTCTTTCGGACAGTAATTCTCCATGCCAAGTTAGCGATCTCCTCCTTTTTTAGTTGGTGTGACGTTAAACAGAAAGCAAAATAAAATAAAGTAAAATAGTAATAATAATAATAATAATAATAATAATAATAATAATAATAATAATAATAGTATCGTGATAGTTATTTAAAACATGGACTGGGTGTGTTTTGAACAGTCAGTTGATCAAACTATGGCCGTGACTAAAATTATTGTACTTACGTGATGCTGTACGTTGCACAAGTAACAGTGCTTTTTGTCGATATTCGAGAGCAAATATTAACTTTCGTAACCGATCATAACTGACCAAATTACTGTGTGCATGTACCGATATGGTCATTTGTTAGTACTTCATTCACTTCTTTTCCTTTTGCATTATGAAGGATCTTTAATAAAAATGAACAGGATATCCGTATTGGCACTGGTTAAAATATTTTGCCGCACTGTGAGGTAATACAGATAGGTAAAAACATGGCAAATGATATTGGAGATCCATTATAAATAGGTAGGAACAAACATTGCTCTTCACCAGTCGTCCACCAACGAACAGTTCATCATGAAGGCATTCGTGTGCTTCTCCGCCGCTCTCTTGTTCTTGGTAAGGAATATTCTGATTAACATATACCAACATAATCTACTTCTCTGAAAAATTCATGAGTAATATTCTCGGTTGTGTGGTTTAATAGGGGAGTGGTAGGTTATCCCGGAAGTATATGGGTTTGATTGCCCATCAGAGAATCCAAAAGTTTGGAAATGAAATTTCCAGAACTGGGGAAGCACACCTGAAACGAGCCAGGTTAATTCCTGGGGGCAAAGGCGATCGGGGGTATTGCTAACCACTTTATGCTATATAGAGTTGTGCTTAGGCCCTAATAATAGGGGGAAGTTTTACCTTCCAGAATTGCAAGAATCTTTATGCTCTGTACAGTGATTGCTTTGTCTTGAGTATTTTAATGAAAAATTCTACTCATACATACTGCCATAAAAGAGGCATGGAGCTAGCGGATGACCCACGGGACGGAAACACTGACGATGTCTGATAGGCCTACCATCTTCGTGGCTGGGAAAGCAGGGTTTTTTTTTGCTAGTGGTTTTACGTCGCACGGACACATATAGGTCTTATGGCGACGATGGGATAGGAATGGCCTAGGAGTTGGAAGGAATGGCCGTGGCCTTAATTAAGGTACAGCCCCAGCATTTACCTGGTGTGAAAATGGGAAACTACGAAAAACCATCTTCAGGGTTGCCGACAGTGGGATTCGAACCCACTATCTCCCGGATGCAAGCTCACAGCTGCGCGCCTCTAACCGCACGGCCAACTCGCCCGGTGGAAAGTAGTAATACATGACGCAATCATACGGTATGCGACAAAATAAACGTCACTGAAATTATGGCTCACCTGCTTTCCACTTTTCCCCAGCGACGAAGTATTTATTTATTGTATACGAAAGTTGAGGCGTAAGTCTTGGCATTTTTTTATGAGTGCGCGTTTTACCAGACAAATGGAAATGTACATATGGGTATGGGGAACGTAACGAGCTGGAATGTATCAATAATACCGAGTAGGTTCACCAGCAATTTTTTTGTTCCGAGCAATGAAATGTTATTTGAGTAATGAATACTGTCCAAACTTTGATAAATAGTTTATTTTCTTATGTTTCCTTGTTCTTTTCAGGTTGTAGCCTTCTGCAATGGTAATGAGGAAGAAGCAACCGGCAATGGGGAAGCTGGTACTGGGTTTAGTGTCGAAACCGGGGCAGGTGGTGCCGGTGGAGCTGATGGAGCTGATGGAGAAGGTGGAGCTGAAGCAGGAGCAGAAGCCGGAATGAACGTAGAAATGGACACCGCAGGAGGTGCAGGAGCAGAATCCCAAAATTAGGTACAATCTGTCCCTTACTGGAATAAAGGATTGGTCCACTGTAGTTTTACTGAATGCGGGTTGGTGTAGGTCGTGAAGTTTAAATCTCGTGACAGATTTCATATCACCCCAACTCACTTTGTGCTTCAGCCTATACAATAATTCATCTGGATACGCTTTAGTAAAACCCTGAGGGTTTGATGGTATCCTATTGTAGCACCCGTAACTGCTCTCTACAAGTGGACTTAATTCCCTGTTTATCTCAGCTTCTGTTGTACCATCATTCTGCACCACTTAACCCAGATATCAGAAGATATCTGTTAATGCTACAGGTTGCCCTGTGAGATGCACCACTCCAATCACTCCTATTCCTCCACATGACATGTTCTCTGTTTTATAATACTCAGTCTCACCTCTCTGCTCTAATAATAATAATAATAATAATAATAATAATAATAATAATAATAATAATAATAATAATAATTTGTTCAGAGAAAACTCAAAATGTTTAAATAGTTTACACAGTTGTACAAAATAAATAGTGATTTTACTTACTGATTTTTTTCTCTGGCTTGCAGGTTCTCCAGATATAGATCAAGAGAAATATTTCGACGACTTCTCCACCTTGACATCTGTATGTGGCTTTAAATTATTCGAATGAATAAAAATTTGCAATATCTTGAAATGGTCTTTATTTACTTTTCAAGTTGATAATAATATATCCCTGGCCGGGAATCGATCCAAGGAACCATGAACACAAGATCGCTACACTGGACAATAACTAACATATCGACGCTGCCGGGACAAACCCTCCTATGTGAAATGTTTTAGGTTAGAACTTTCGCTGGTAAGGTTCTGTCATCTAAGGTGCAATATTGTGTGAATATTGTCAAGGCATTCTCGCTCTCCATAATTGTATGTGCTGCGGGTCAGTATATCTCCAAAAATATTATCACATAGGAGGTTTTGTCCCGGCAACGATGGTATGTTCTTTAAATATGAGCGTAAATTAAAAGGAAATGTTTAAGTCTTGTCGACAGAGAAATTAACTAAAATGGTGCCTGTCTGCGATCAATCACATACGCGTTAACCACTCAAAAGCCTCTTACATTCTGAAGACGACCATATCTTTCTTTGTATCCAAGACTAGTCATATGTACCCAATCTTGCAGTTCAGAAGAAAGACTGCTCTGCGATAGGGCTAGAAAGTGAGTTCGTTAGAAAAACTAACCTTCAAATCTCGGTTCGGTGACTGGCCATCATGAGTGGTTTTCATTATTTCGATTCCCGTTGCCTTCATCCAGCCATGGTAATAATACCATATGCCGTTGGAAACAATTACTCTGTTTGAGTGTTCTTTTAGGGATCTTCAGAACCATTGCATTTTACAGGAAAAATGACAATACATTATCAGGATATTCCATACTTTGTCCAAGAAAATTGTGATGATCATGATGATGATGTCTTTGGAGAGGCCTGGTTCTGGTCTTTCTGGTTGACGCCCATGGACAACCTGTACATCTGGGTGTGCCATGATCATAATGATGATAATGATGATAATGAATTAAGGAGATTGATAAACCCAGTGTCGGCACAAAGCCTACTCCTGACAAACACAAAAAGGACTTAACGTCACCATCCGACGGGGGAATCACCATCATTAGCGTCACATGCCCTTACTCCATATGAGCACTGTGAACAGGTCTGCCGGCCAACATTCTGGTAGTGAAACGTAAATGTTTTCCTCCAACGAAACTCTAACCACTTAACAACGGTGTCAGACCATATCGTTGTTGGGCCTGCAAAACCCGCTATGTGAAATATTTCAGCTTAGAACTTTGGCCGGCAAGGTTCTGTCAATTTAAGTTCAACACTGTGCAAGTAATGTCAAATATGACATTGCTCATGTGCTGCGGGTCAATATTTCTCCTACGGTATTATCACTTGAGCCCAGATTATATGTAAAATAAAAATAAGGAATATATACATAACTATGTAGGTAAAATTGTCAAAATATGTAATAAATAAAAAATATGTATCTTAATATCCAAACCCGAAAAAAGTTAAAAGTGCAGATGTTATTCAACCTCTAATTTTCATTGGGGGGCATAATTAATAACTTCTTTTTTCCAAATTTTCTGCTGTCATCGAATGCCTTCTCTCTCTCAGAATGTTCTTATATATATCGAAAAAGATCTTTCACTTCACATGAAGTCACTGGCGCATATTTCAAATAAGTAATGATACTATAAGGTACGTTCCCGTTCTCAGGGAGTCGAACCCAATACGTTTGACATACTTTTTTACTTTGTGTCTTCCTCCGTAGTAGCAACAACATGTCATTGACCCACCCTTCACAATGTACCGTTATTTCTTAAGGGATGCACAAACCTTCAACATAGCTAAGGGATACTTGACAGGATACTTCACTTTAAATTATTAATTAATTATTTTCAGGTATTACAGACGTACAGGATTTTTAAACTACTTTCAAGTATTTAAGTAAAAAAAATTATCGATGTAAAATTAGTGAAAAAAGAATTGTTTTCTTTCAAATGCGCAATATCCTTCAAAATATTTAAAATTTATGTAATACTTATCAAAATATGTACTGTAAAAATATGTAACTTTAAACTCCTGAAATAATGGTCCTTTTAGTGTGAGTCGCCGACATTTTAGCTTTCCTTGTAGCTACATATATGGGAACAGAATACGTAATTACATATAATTCGGATTATAATTATCACATAGCGTTTTCGAAGGTGGAACAACGATATAGACTTGACGCCTTAACAATCATGTCCAACAGGTAGACTAAGTTTAGGGGAAATATATAAAACTGAACATCATACGTTTGGGGGAAGTCTTCGTCGACATGGAAGTAATAGAATAGTGAACGACTTGCAGCCAATCCCTGTGAACAGATCGTTTGTAGGATCAGTTGGTGTATGTATTTAAGTAGGTGTGGCTCACTGATGTGAAATAACACTTTCTGGTGAGGTGCAGAAAGCAAAGGGAAACAATTGCACCCCTCACAACATTAGTTGTATGGCAGTGGGGATAAATTTGCTGATAATTTCTGTATAATGTTTATTAATTTTTACTCAGACTTATTTTTGCTTGTGATTAGGCGACCCTTGACAGTGGTATAAAGAACCTTGAGACGATGAAGCCGAAAATCTGTCCTAAGCCTAACTGGCTCCTGCCCGCAATTAATGGAAGGAAGGAACAAACGTCAATACGTCAGCAGTTGTCGCAAGAGAAATCCCTCATGAACTTGTGGCTGTAGGGGTTCCGGTGCCGGGTATAGGCCTATTATATTATGTTAACAGATCCATCCGTTTAAATAATTTGGGTGTAATATACCGTACTTAAATATTTAGTGATAACCATTCGCGGGTGCGGAGCGAATAATATTTTATATATCCGCGCAGGGCTCTAATTATACGTCATCCGACGTGAACCTGTTGAGGATATAACCAGCCTTCAAGTTGAGGATTCAACATTTTAAAAGATACATTCCGAAAGAGTAATTGTCACGAAAATGTAAATGCTTCCGAAATGTTACGTTTTCGCTAATACAGCCCTGGATAATATTGTTACGTAGTGATAGAACTGTCATCTCTCCTGAAGCTCATTACCGTAGTTACTGGGAGGGTTGTATGGGCCAGAATGGGGTGTTACCTGCTAGCCTGCTGGAATGTGACAACCTCACTTTCCGTTGTCCCTTTTATGTGGTGTCTTCGTATATTTTCCGGAAGGCGAAACTAGAACCAGCTAGCCACGGTGTGAGACCACAAAGATTTGATTCATTACCAATCATGTCAGCCAGGAGGACTGGAAAATGATCTAGTGATATCGTATTTTAAGTTCAAAATTACTCGCATAATTAATTAGAGTTACGCATGGCAGGGCAGGTCCTGAAAAAAATTAAGACAGTGTGTAAAATGTTTCATTCAGGTGGGTAAACTGCATTTTCGAAATACTATATTTATATGGAAAGCGTAAGTGCTTTTATTCAAAAACTCATATTGGCGTAAGTGGGGTACAGAAGGTGGTTTGGATTTTAAAAAGTGGATATTTAGCCTTTTTATGGAAAATTATTATTTGGGGTTTCCTGTTTAACCTTTTGTGTTTCATTGATTTTGGATGACTACAACTATTTATAAATTTAAAACCAAATGTTACTGCACAAGCCATATCTCACAATTTTGTGAGCACTTGTTCAGTTCAGACAAGATAACTCGGGAAGTATTTGCTCTAGAAGGCGGTAATGTATGCTGATTTAAAGTGAACATACTGCTGCATAAGTTGGCTACATTGGTTTCTATGATATCACTTCATGTCTGGTGTTGAATGTGGTAAAAAGCATGGTAGCAACCTCCTCTTGTAAGAGGCATTACATTTTCACGTATTATTTCTAAGAAACTACACCTGTTTTTTTTTCCGAATGTTTCCCAATTTCTGAGAATCTACTTAGAGTAGAGCTCTGGCATTTTTGCCTCTCATTAACAGTATTAAGTTTATGGATCTACAGTGGTAGATATACCACACGTAGTTTGAACATAAATAATTTTTAAAAATAAATGAATTGAAAACTTAAGAACAGTAAAAAATCCATATCTTGACTTCTAATAAAGATAGAACCAACAAAGTAGATCAGTAAATGAACTAGATATGAATCTACTGTATATTCTAGAGAATTTCAGAGAAATCGGGATGTAAATAAATTAAATTTAACATTATCAAATAGGCCTTTGGTGAATGAAAACCTACAACCCGTTTTCTAGTCAGTGACCGGGTCAGGGATGGAATGAATGAAGCCCTCATCTTGCGGCGAGGATAGGTATTGTGCCGGCTGCCGAAGGCTGTCGCACTACTCTGGGGCAATGATTAATGACTGACAGATGAAATGAAATTATATTGGAGAATGTTGCTGGAATTAAAGATGACAGAAAAAACCAGAGTACCTGGAGAAAAACCTGTCCTACCTCCGCTTTGTCCAGCACAAATCTCACACGGAGTGACCGGCACATTTGAACCGCGGAACTCAGCGGTGAGAGGCCGACGCGCTGCCACCTGAACCACGAAGGCTTCTCAAGATAGGCCTTTGGTACTCCCATTAAATATGGCCGAAGGATTGTGAGAGCTTCCATTAAAACTGACCTTGTCAAGAAAATGATCCTGAAGATCCCCAAATTGAAACTCAGTGAGTGAAACTGCTTTTCAAAGGGAACGGTATTATTTCTGCGGCTGGGTAAGGGCGACTGGAAACGATATTCGTAATTTGCTGTTAACAGTGGGGCAGATATGGCTGCGCGGGTCGTCAATTTAACCATACTGAAATAGATCATCATTTACTTAGTTTGCAAATACAGTACACCTGTACCCAGGTATAGAGAAGAGCTAACCAAAGACGTCTCAATTTCCCATTGTGTGTTAATAACAACAACTCAAAGGAATATATTTACAACGGAATGCAGAAGTGATTTTCTAAATAATAGGAAGCATCCACTGTATCCCTGCCTGTCGTAAGGGGTGACTAAAAGGGGCACCAGCGGCTCTCAACTAGAGGGAGTGGGTTGGCGACCTTGGATCCCCTAGTTCAGTCTGGCATTGCTTCCACTTACTTGTGTCAGGCACCTACCTTTCATCTGACCAATCCTATTTCCCTTAGTCAACACATGTCTTTTCATAGCTTGCATCTGACCTGTCTGATTTTCCTCAGTCAACACATGTATTTTCATAGCTTGCATCTCACCTGTCCGATTTTCCACACATGTCTTTTCCGACCCCGACAGTATGAGTATGGCTTAGGAAGTCATTCAGTCTCACGCTACTTCGTGGCCCTTGTCCTTATTTCGCTCATACCTTCGGTCCTCTTCTATTTACCTTCGGATTAGTCTTAATAGAGGACGGACCGGGCGAGTTGGCCGTGCTCGTAGAGGCGCGCGGCTGTGAGCTTGCATCCGGGAGATAGTAGGTTCGAATCCCACTATCGGCAGCCCTGAAGATGGTTTTCCGTGGTTTCCCATTTTCACACCAGGCAAATGCTGGGGCTGTACCTTAATTAAGGCCACGGCCGCTTCCTTCCAACTCCTAGGCCTTTCCTGTCCCATCGTCGCCATAAGACCTATCTGAGTCGGTGCGACGTAAAGCCCCTAGCAAAAAAAAAAAAATAGAGGATGGTTTCGAAGTTGTACTTCAATTTCTTCGGTAACTGATTAATACAACTTTCCCCATGAGGAGGCTGCCACAAGGACAAAGTATGTAGACTACACAGTATTTTGTCTCCTAAGTTATTGTTGAGTTTGCTAGTGCGCCAGGCAGGAATATTGTCTAGGTGACATTTGCCCGGAGCACTCCTTAACCCTTCACTGCATGAATTATGTTTCGTTTTCGTTTGGTGAAGAAAATTTTTTAAACTTCAATGTTCAACTTACGTTCAGTGTTTTAGATTTGCCAGCAATTCTTAACTGGGGCTAATAGCTTAACACTCTTATGCGATGTGTATTGCCATAACGGGGTATATATACGATTTTTCACGATTTAACATTCAAAGACCGGACATTACTGCCTACTGGCCATGGGTACGTATTGCAGGGTGCAGGTCGGTAATGTCTTTGAGGTTGTGCCAGAGGTACTCCTGAAGCCTGTGGTAATGTGATGGGGAGGGCCCACGTAAAATAAACGGTGGTTGGTACGCGTGGATGTTGACGGGGTGGAAGGAGTACCTTTGGTTGTAGGGCTGTTTTGTCTTATGTTACGTAAACAAAAGGGCATCATTGGTATATGTCTTTAATTGACTGTACAGTTGAAGGTGTGCTACAATCTGTATCCATTTATACAGGTTTTTTTTTAATTTCGTGTGGCTATTTCTAGCCGAGTGCAGCCCTTGTAAGGCAGACCCTCCGATGAGGGTGGGCGGCATCTGCCATGTGTAGGTAACTGCGTGTTATTGTGGTGGAGGATAGTGTTATGTGTGGTGTGTGAGTTGCAGGGATGTTGGGGACAGCACAAACACCCAGCCCCCGGGCCACTGGAATTAACCAATGAAGGTTAAAATCCCCGACCCGGCCGGGAATCGAACCCGGGACCCTCTGAACCGAAGGCCAGTACGCTGACCATTCAGCCAACGAGTCGGACATTTATACAGGTGAAAAGTTATATGTTGCCTGAGTGATCACACTCACTAACTACTGTCTATGTACAAATCGTTGTTCTCTTCACACAGCAGGGAGTGTGGCTCGTTGGTATCACCGGAGACGGCTATAATCCTTATTGACAGGGTCGCCTTATTTTCACTTCTCCTCCAAGTCCAGTCAACTCACAAATCAGCTAGGTGCAGACAGCTAGGTTTGAACACAGGGCTACTGGTCACACAACACACGATGACTGTTCTTTTGTTCGACTCCAGAGAAATGACAGTAATTCACATAGCCAAACAGTGAGCTACTTAATACTGACAGCAACAGTTCAACAGTGCTAACCAGCAGGGCAATACTCCTCACAGCAACGACCAATTAACACTGTTCCAATTACACTCATGACAACTGCTCCACACGCTGACTCTACGACGGTCCTCAGTCCACGGAAGTAAACACACACAGTATCCCAGGGTAATACACACAGTATTCCGTTCCGATTCCCTGGTTCTGGCCGGGTACAACGACAACCAGCACTACTGCCGTCAAGCTCCAGTCACTCACTCACGTCGGTACACAGACTCTGATGGGACTCTGGTGACAGCTCCGCTGTCGCCTCACCCCAGCCAACACCGTAGCCGCCCCAGCCCAGCCACCGAGTTCCAACACTCACCCCAGCACACAGACTCCAACTCTGACTGGCTGTTCGCGACTAGCCTCCTTTTTATAGCTCGTGGTGGTGTTGGTGATTATTGTTTTAAGAGGAAGTACAACTAGGCAACCATCCTCTATATAACACTAATCAGAGAGGAGAAATGGAAGGGATCCGACACTTCGAAAAATGAAGGTATCGGCCGAAGGAAGACAAGGGTCACGAAGGACGTGAAAATGAAAGACTCCCTAGCCCTCGCAAACCTAATAGCGTCGGGGTCGGAAAAGAACAAGAGTTGACCAAGGGAGGTCGGAAAGGATAGATGAAAGTGAGGAGCCTGGCATAAGTAAGTGGAAGCAATGCCAGGACTCAGCTAAGGGCCCCGTGGTCGCCAACCCACTCTCCAAAGTTCAGAGCCCCTGGGGCCCTTTTAGTCACCTCTTACGACAGGCAGGGGATACCGTGGGTGTTATTCTACCGCCCCCACCCACAGGGGTTTTATAGCTCGGGTGATCGGTACCGGAATATTCGCAATGTGCCTAGAGAGGAAACATTCTCGTTGCACCTCCCAGGAAGCGCGCGGGTAAACCAGACGAAGAGAACATACATACATATATACATAGATACATATATACATACATCATTATAGACAGTTATGCCTTTCAAGGTTTAGTTTAGAAGCCTCCGTGAATTTACCAAACGTCGCCACAATCCTCTATTTACAACTAGTGCTGCGGCCCCATTTAGTTCTATACCTCTTATCTCTAAATCGTTAGAATCTGAGCCTAACCATCGTCGTCTTGGTCTCCCTCTACTCCTCTTACCCTCTACAACAGAGTCCGTTATTCTCCTAGGTAACATATCATCCTCCATTCGTCTCACATGATCCCACCACCGAAGCCGGTTTATGCGTAGAGCTCCATCCATCGACTTCATTCCTTAGCCTTTATCTACGCATTCCTAGTACCCTTCTGCCATTGTTCCCACCTGTTTGTACCAGAAATCATTCTCGCTACTTTCATGTCTGTTACTTCTAAGTTATGAATAAGATATCCTGAGTCCACCCAGATTTCGCTCCCGTAAAGCAAAGTTGGTCTGAAAACAGACCGATGTAAAGATAGTTTCGTCTGGGAGCTGACTTCCTTCTTACAGAATACTGCTGATCGCAACTGCGAGCTCACTGCGTTAGCTTTGCTACACCTTGATTCAATCTCACTTACTATATTACCATCCTGGGAGAACACACAACCTAAATATTCGAAATTATCTACCTGTTCCAGCTATGTAGCACCAACCTGACATTCAATTCTGCTGAATTTCTTACCTACTGACATCAATTTAGTCTTCAAAAGGCAAATTTTCATACCATACTCATTGCACCTATTTTCAAGTCCCAAGATATTAGACTGCAGGTTTTCGGCACAAACTGCCATTAATACCAAATCGTCAGCATAGGCCCGACTTCTTACTACATTTCCACCTAACTGAATCCCTTCCTGCCACTTTATAACTTTCAGCAGATGATCCATGTAAATGAAGAGCAAAGATAAAAGATTACAGCCTTGTCTAATCCCTGTAAGTACCTTAAACCAAGAACTAATTTCTACCATCAATTCTCACTGAAACCCAATTGTCAACATCCTCTCAACCATTGATCGCACCCTCCCTTCCAAGATGCCAGTGAAAACTTTGCCTGGTATACTAATCAATGGGATACCTCTATAGTTTTTGCAATCCTTCCTGTTCCCTTGCTTATAGATAGGTGCAATTACTGCTTTTGTCCAATCTGAAGGTACCTTACCAACACTCCATGCTAATCTTACTACTCTATGAAGCCAGCTCATCCCTGCCTTCCCACTATACTTCACCATTTCATCTCTAATTTCATCTATTCCTGCTGCTTTATGACAATGAAGTTTATTTACCACCCTTTCCACTTCCTCAAGCGTAATTTCACCAACATCATTTTCCTCCTTCCCATGAGCTTAGTTGTTCGCAACACCACCAGGAAGATATTTTTACGTTGATAACATGTTCAAAATATTCTCTCCATCTCTCCAGTGATTCCACGAGATCTATTATGAGTTCACCTGAATTACCCAAAACACTGTTCATTTGCTTTTTCACTCCCTTCCTAAGATTGTTTAATACGGTTCAAAAAGGTTTCCCTGCTGCTTGACCTAGTCTTTCCAGGTTATTACCAATATCTTCCCAAGACTACTTTTTGGATTCAACAACTATTTGTTTCGCTCTGTTTCTTTCATCTACGTACAATTCCCTGTCTGGATCGGCCCTTGTTTGGAGCCATTTCTGATAACCCTTCTTTTTACGTTTACAAGCTTCTCTCACTTCATTTTTCCATATAGATGTTCGCTTTCTCCCTCTTTACACACAGTTGTTCATAGGCATTCCCGTGCTCTTTCTACTACAGTATCCCTGTATGCCACCCATTCTCTTTTTATATCCTGAACCTGCTTATTGTCTGCTGTTCGAAACTTTTCACTAATCATATCTATGTACTTCTGTCTAATTTTCTCATCCTGGAGATTTTCTACCCTTATTCGTTTGCAGACACATATCAATTTCTCTATCCTAGGACTAGAGATACTTAGTTCACTATAGACCAGATAGTGGTCTGTATCATAAGAAAATACACGAAAAACTCGTACATTCCTAACAGATTTCCTAAATTCGAAGTCGGTCGAGATATAGTCTATTATGGATCCTCCCATTTGTAGCGGTGAATAGCCTTATGATTGAAGAATGTGTTCGTAACTGCCAAACCCATACTAGCACAGAAGTCCAGCAAACGCTCCCTATTCCCTTTAGCTTCCATATCTTTCCCACATTTACCAATCACCCTTTCATATCCTTCAGTTCTATTTCCAGCTCTCGCATTGAAATCGCCCATTAGCACTATTCTATCCTTGCTGCTTACCCTGACTACGATGTCAATCAATGCTTCATAAAACTTGTCAACTTCATTCTCATCTGTACCCTCACCTGGTGAATTCAATGGGACCATTCTCGCCCTAATTCCTCCAACTGCCAAATCTACCTACATCATTCGCTCATTGACGTGCCTAACAGAAACTGTGATATTCCTGATAAGCAGCACTAACCAATACTCCGCCCTTCCCTTTCTAACACCCGTCAAGTACACTTTATAATATCCTATCTCCTCCTCGTCATCTCCCCTTAACCGAATATCACTTACTCTTAGCACATCCAGATGCATCCTCTTTGCTGAGCCAGTTCTACTTTCCTTCTTCCCTAAGCCCCATTAAAACTGATAGCTCCCCATCCAATTCCATTTCGTTCGCCAAGTTGTTTCCAAGGAGTCCCTCGCCTGTGAAATGGGAATGGGAATGCCGTACTTCCATAGGTCTAAAGGTTGCTTAAAATGTTCTGAGCTCGGCAAATTAATGAAGCAGGATGCTACCTTACTTACACATAGTCCAAGTGAGGTTCTCTCCTCTAATGTGTTAGGGACTACCGGTGGATTGTATAGTCCTAGCTGCCTGAGCACAAGGAAGGTCATGACTCAGAATATGTCCGATATGCCCATTCCCGACTCTCAGGACCACTTACTAGGCAACTCAGCCGTTGCCCATTCTTCACGAACTAGGACGTGACTACAGTAACCCACACCATGAGGAATACTTTGAAAATCCTACCACGCCTTGAGGCTGGGAGCTCCGAGATGACTCACAATATGCTTTCAGGAAGTACCGCGGGGTGCTACGATAGGCCCGGCAGGTAACAATATGGCTTATACCGAATGTTCTCACGGACTACAATGCATATTGTGTCTCTGACATCTGGTGATATCTAACAATGGCTCTCATGGACATTCTTGGGCTCTCATCGATAACGCTCTGCACTTGCTGCACAATAGTGATGGGACATTCGATTCATTTTACAGAATCGATTTATTTGATTCCGTTCACGTTACTGAATCGTTACAGTGAACCGATTCACGGCACATTAGAGTCACCGCTCCTACTGCATCTGTGTAGTATGTACTAGCAAGACAGCAGCAACAGCATTCAGTGCTCGCTGCTGCCATCTGGTTTTCATACTATGAATTCATTTCTTAGAAAAAATGTTAGTCACTCTAATATATCGAAGGTTTCCGGCGACGCAGGATGGGAGAGATCTGGGATTAGGAAGGTAGCAGTCATTGCCTTAATTAAGGTACAGTCCATCATTTCCTGGTATGAAAATGGGGAAACTAAGGAAAACGGGATTCGAACCCACCATCCCCCGAATGCAACCGCATCGCTACCCGATACTAACCGCACGTCCAACTCGCTCAGTTATCTTTGAGAATATGTGTTTTCTATCAGCAGAGATTTTTTTAAAAATAGTCATATTTTGTATAGGCTACCCGAGATGTACAGTAGCCCACTGGTTTTATGATTCAACATACTGTTGGTTAAGTTATTGCGTCAGTCGGCTCACTTACTGTCCACATATTATTGAAGTCTCGTGCAATGATGTGACATACGAACTGAGAGAATTCTGAGTCGATATTCCCAATATAAAACAGGTACTTTTGAGTGGTCATGAGGGCCGATGACCTGCAATGTTAGGCCCTTTAAAGCAACAAGCATCATGAGTGGTCATGAGCATGAGTCGAGTTTAATTAATTTCAAATGTCAACTAAGTTATAATACTCATTAAACTAATGAATAGTATAACCTAATAGACTACCTACTTACTAGCTACTTTAGAATTATGTTTTGATTACCTTTTTAACACTGCAAACAAATCTATCTATTATTTGAACCTCCCTGTCAGAAGAAGACAGTGAAAGGAATGTACCACGTGTGTGTTGTGTCTCACTGATCCATGACTGCGTACGATTCTTTCAGTGTGCCACGGCTCACTGTATGTCTCGCTGCAGCGGAAGCTCCGCTCTCCGCCAGTGTCTAGTGTGCCGATAAGGAGCCGTGTGTATATTGTGTCTTACTGAGTCGTGCTGTGCGCACGATTCTTTCAGTGTGCCACGGCTCACTGTATGTCTCGCTGCAGCGGAAGCTCCGCTCTCCGCCAGTGTCCTGTGTGCCGATAAGGAGCCGTGTGTATATTGTGTCTTACTGAGTCGTGCTGTGCGCACGATTCTTTCAGTGTGCCACGGCTCACTGTATGTCTCGCTGCAGCGGAAGCTCGGCTCTCTGCTAGTGTCCAGTGTGCCGATAAGGAGCCGTGTGTATATTGTGTCTTACTGAGTCGTGCTCTGCGCACGATTCTTTCGGTGTGCCATGGCTCACTGTATGTCTCGCTGCAGCGGAAGCTCCGCTCTCCGCCAGTGTCCAGTGTGCCGATAAGGAGCCGTGTGTATATTGTGTCTTACTGAGTCGTGCTGTGCGCACGATTCTTTCAGTGTGCGACGGCTCACTGTATGTCTCGCTGCAGCGGAAGCTCGGCTCTCTGCTAGTGTTCAGTGTGCCGATAAGGAGCCGTGTGTATCTTGTGTCTCATTGAGCCGTGCTGTGCGCACGATTCTTTCGGTGTGGCATGGCTCATTGTATGTCTCGCTGCAGCGGAAGCTCGGCTCTCCGCCAGTGTCCAGTGTGCCGATAAGGAGCCGTGTGTATATTGTGTCTTACTGAGTCGTGCTGTGCGCACGATTCTTTCGGTGTGCCATAGCTCACTGTATGTCTCGCTGCAGCGGAAGCTCGGCTCTCTGCTAGTGTTCAGTGTGCCGATAAGGAGCCGTGTGTATCTTGTGTCTCATTGAGCCGTGCTGTGCGCACGATTCTTTCGGTGTGCCATGGCTCACTGTATGTCTCGCTGCAGCGGAAGCTCGGCTCTCCGCCAGTGTCCAGTGTGCCGACAAGGAGCCGTATGTATCTTGTGTCTCACTGAGCCGTGCTGTGCGCACGATTCTTTCGGTGTGCCATGGCTCACTGTATGTCTCGCTGCAGCGGAAGCTCGGCTCTCTGCTAGTGTTCAGTGTGCCGATAAGGAGCCGTGTGTATCTTGTGTCTTACTGAGCCGTGCTGTGCGCACGATTCTTTCGGTGTGCCATGGCTCACTGTATGTCTCGCTGCAACGGAAGCTCGGCTCTCCGCCAGTGTCCAGTGTGCCGACAAGGAGCCGTATGTATCTTGTGTCTCACTGAGCCGTGCTGTGCGCACGATTCTTTCGGTGTGCCATGGCTCACTGTATGTCTCGCTGCAGTGGAAGCTCGGCCCTCCGCCATTGTCCAGTGTGCCTATAAGGAGCCGTGTGTATATTGTGTCTTACTGAGTCGTGCTGTGCGCACGATTCTTTCGGTGTGCCATGGCTCACTGTATGTCTCGCTGCAGCGGAAGCTCCGCTCTCCGCCAGTGTCCAGTGTGTCGACAAGGAGCCGTATGTATCTTGTGTCTCACTGAGCCGTGCTGTGCGCACGATTCTTTCGGTGTGCCATGGCTCACTGTATGTCTCGCTGCAGCGGAAGCTCGGCTCTCTGCTAGTGTTCAGTGTGCCGATAAGGAGCCGTGTGTATCTTGTGTCTTACTGAGCCGTGCTGTGCGCACGATTCTTTCGGTGTGCCATGGCTCACTGTATGTCTCGCTGCAACGGAAGCTCGGCTCTCCGCCAGTGTCCAGTGTGCCGACAAGGAGCCGTATGTATCTTGTGTCTCACTGAGCCGTGCTGTGCGCACGATTCTTTCGGTGTGCCATGGCTCACTGTATGTCTCGCTGCAGTGGAAGCTCGGCTCTCTGCTAGTGTTCAGTGTGCCGATAAGGAGCCGTGTGTATCTTGTGTCTTACTGAGCCGTGCTGTGCGCACGATTCTTTCGGTGTGCCATGGCTCACTGTATGTCTCGCTGCAGCGGAAGCTCGGCTCTCTGCTAGTGTTCAGTGTGCCGATAAGGAGCCGTGTGTATCTTGTGTCTTACTGAGCCGTGCTGTGCGCACGATTCTTTCGGTGTGCCATGGCTCACTGTATGTCTCGCTGCAACGGAAGCTCGGCTCTCCGCCAGTGTCCAGTGTGCCGACAAGGAGCCGTATGTATCTTGTGTCTCACTGAGCCGTGCTGTGCGCACGATTCTTTCGGTGTGCCATGGCTCACTGTATGTCTCGCTGCAGTGGAAGCTCGGCCCTCCGCCATTGTCCAGTGTGCCTATAAGGAGCCGTGTGTATATTGTGTCTTACTGAGTCGTGCTGTGCGCACGATTCTTTCGGTGTGCCATGGCTCACTGTATGTCTCGCTGCAGCGGAAGCTCCGCTCTCCGCCAGTGTCCAGTGTGTCGACAAGGAGCCGTATGTATCTTGTGTCTCATTGAGCCGTGCTGTGCGCACGATTCTTTCGGTGTGCCATAGCTCACTGTATGTCCCGCTGCAGCGGAAGCTCGGCTCTCCGCCAGTGTCCAGTGTGCCGACAAGGAGCCGTATGTATCTTGTGTCTCACTGAGCCGTGCTGTGCGCACGATTCTCTCGGTGTGCCATGGCTCACTTTATGTCTCGCTGAAGCGGAAGCTCGGCTCTCTGCTAGTGTCCAGTGTGCCGATAAGGAGCCGTGTGTATCTTGTGTCTCATTGAGCCATGCTGTGCGCACGATTCTTTCGGTGTGCCATGGCTCACTGTATGGCTCGCTGCAGCGAAAGCTCGGCTCTCCGCCATTGTCCAGTGTGCCTATAAGGAGCCGTGTGTATCTTGTGTCTCATTGAGCCGTGCTGTGCGCACGATTCTTTCGGTGTGCCACGGCTCACTGTATGTCTCGCTGCAGCGGAAGCTCGGCTCTCCGCCATTGTCCAATGTGCCTATAAGGAGCCGTGTGTATATTGTGTCTCACTGAGCCGTGCTGTGCGCACGATTCTTTCGGTGTGCCATGGCTCACTGTATGTCTCGCTGCAGCGGAAGCTCGGCTCTCCGCCATTGTCCAGTGTGCCGATAAGTAGCCGTGTGTATCTTGTGTCTCATTGAGCCATGCTGTGCGCACGATTCTTTCGGTGTGCCATATCTCACTGTATGTCTCGCTGCAGCGAAAGCTCGGCTCTCCGCCATTGTCCAGTGTGCCTATAAGGAGCCGTGTGTATCTTGTGTCTCATTGAGCCGTGCTGTGCGCACGATTCTTTCGGTGTGCCACGGCTCACTGTATGTCTCGCTGCAGCGGAAGCTCGGCTCTCCGCCAGTGTCCAGTGTGCCGATAAGGAGCCGTATGTATCTTGTGTCTCACTGAGCCGTGCTGTGCGCACGATTCTTTCGGTGTGCCATGGCTCACTGTATGTCTCGCTGCAGCGGAAGCTCGGCTCTCCGCCAGTGTCCAGTGTGCCGACAAGGAGCCGTATGTATCTTGTGTCTCACTGAGCCGTGCTGTGCGCACGATTCTTTCGGTGTGCCATGATGCCTGGCAGAAGATAATCAAAGTGTCATCCCTCCGCTCGCAAACACGCTTGGCTCCTCCTCGACAGGTATGCAGACATCCGGCATCCTATGGGATATTCGACATAATGTGGCGAATGTTTTCTAGTAGTTCTTCTTTTGAGTGAGGGTTGTTGACGCCGAAACGTTTGTGAGTGAACTGAAGCTGACGTTATCTTACAGACGAATATTTCGCATCCCGGTAGTACTCTACAATAAAAACAGAATTTTGTAATGCAAACATCACGTTTTAAAGAACTCTGTACTACAAAGACATTCGCGTAGAAACTACACTCTACTTAATATTCGTACCCCACTGTATATTAGTCAAGTAACACATAACCTGCAAAAACAACCGGCTATCCCTGAACTTAATCAACGAATTTTGGGGTTATCGGTTGAGTCGTTCTCCTGAGATGCCGTAATACAAGCAGGTTGACAGAAAGTGAACCGAAGTAAGTTTTGTAGACCTAATTCGAGTTAAAAACACGAATTAATGGGCTAAAATTTGAGGCATACAGCCAAAAGTTACAATTTTATATGTGTAGAATTGTGATCCTAAAAACTTAACAATGCAAATATTCGTAAATCTATTCCAGACTTGGCCGTGAGCTTGCATTTGGGAGATAGTGGTTCGAATCCCACCGTTGGCAACCCTGAAGATGGTTTCCCACGGTTTCCCATTTTTACACCAGCTAAATGCTGGGGCTGTACCTTAATTAAGGCAACGGCCTCTTCCTTTCCACTCCTAGCCGTTTCCTATGCCATCGTCGCCGCAAGATGTCTCTGTGTCGGTGCGAATCCAACTTATAAAATATTATATTAAAAACCACTCTTGATCTCTTGATGAAGTCGAAAATTAAAGCAATTGACATCTATGGTCTTGTTCGTTGTTAAAAAATCCTGCTAAGAAGATCTTATCCTCTACAAAGTTTTTGGCTTTCCACCTCGTAAGACTCATCGCACCTTGGGAAGAAGAGGGCCACAAGTGCAACCGAGCGAGTTGGCCGTGCGGTTAGGGGTGCTTATCCTTTGAGAAGCACATCGATCGTATTATAAAGAAATCTTTCAGACTCCTAAGGTTTGTTAAAAGGAATTGTAAAGATTTCAGTAATATTTCATGTGTGAAAACACTGTTTTGTTCCCTGGTGAAACCCTGTCTCGAGTATGGTTGTGAGGTGTGGCTCCCGTATCAGAAAGGCCACATACACCATCTCGAAAGAGTACAGATAAGGTTCATGAAGTGGATTAGTTTCATATTCCTGGGCATGCCACTCTCTTCGAGCAGGTATGAAGAGTTTGTAAACATTCTTGGAATAAATACGCTGGCAACGCGCCGAAAATGTGCGAATGCAATGTTAGCGATTAAATGCTTGAAGAGTAAAGTGGACTGTCCGGATAAACTGGGGTTGATCCCACTTCATGTTCCAAGCAGACGAACAAGGCAGAAATGTACATTCCACCTGCCCAAATGTAGGACGGTTGCGCATGAAAATTCTTGGCTCATGCAAGCCCTTAGGACAACAAATCAGCTGGAAAGGTCACTCGATATTTTTCACCACCCTTCCACTGCATTTCGTAAAGTTCTTCTCAAGGATGGAACGTGATAATTGTGTAAATTATGTGAATAATCTGTAGAAAACATGTGAAGATGTATATCTGTTTGTACATATATATGTGTATTTCTATATATATTATTTAATTTATTTATCTTTTATTTAATTATTTAATTTAATTTTTTATTTAATTTTCTATTACATCATCTGTAATTGAGACATCCTGTAGGTGATAAATAAATAAATTATATTCTCCAGGATGCAAGCTCACAGCTGCGCGTCCCTAACCGCACGGCCAACTCGCGCGGTAGGGAGTTTATTTAAACCGGGAAAATGTAACGCAGTGATTACACAGAAGTGAATTCGATATCTGTGAATTTTATATCAATTTCATACATACGATGGGATGATAGGAAGAGCTTTTCAATTTACAATTTACTTTACTACGCACCGACACTGATAGATCTTACGGAGACGATGGGGGAGGGAAGGGCTAGGAGTGCAAAGGCAGCCTTCATAATGGTACAGCCGCAACATTTGCCTGTTGAGAAAATAGAAAACCACGGAAAATTACCTTCAGGGCTGGCGACATTGGTTACGAATCCACTAGCTCCCGAATGCAAGTTGATAGCTACGTGACCCAAAACTGCTCGGTCACTTGCTCGGTCCAAATTTTTAAAAACTATGGCCACGTCGGTAAAAAAAACCTTCTTCCAGATCATCAAGCATAACCTAAGAATGGAACAATTTAGCAAAATTTGACTAGGAAATGAGTGTAATGATCAACATCGTGACACACCCAAAACTTGATTATTTGGTTTTTGAAGGAATTGTGTATGTGGTGTGGCGTGGTGCTCTGGGGCGAGAGTAGAGGAGTAATAGTAGTAAGAAGCAAGGACGTACGTGACAAGCCGGGTCACCTTGATTTTAGTATAAATAAATACTCGCTCATTTCCCTCTCCATAAACAAGATCCCTTGGACGCCAGCCTTCAAACTTAATGGCTTGAAGACGATAGCTGCTAATTAATAGTAATAAGAAATGAGACTCTACATACTCCCGGAGGTGGGGTGACAGATCACTAACCATAAAGTACACTCAAATTAGGAAATAAAAAATCATTAATAAGAATTTATTAAAGTACCAATTAAAATAACGATTTATTAGGACTATAAGCGTGACGGCGTATTTACGAAAAGTGAACTTAACGGAAATAAAAGAAAAATTGAATGAAATAAAATTGAATAAAATGAACTTTTACACGGAGACTTGCAGTGATTTATGCCATTAGCTCACCATTTGTAGACACGTTCGATGTGCGAGCTGTGGTTAGATGGTCCTCTCGTACTGCCGTTGTCATCTCCCTTAGTAAGTGCCGATTCGTACATTGCCCACTAATTGGACAACGACTTTCCTGACCTTAACATTTACTCATTACATAATATGGTAATGAGCCCTAATTTCAATTCCTAAACCACCTTGGGTTGCTTCATGGAGAAAATACACTTGTGTTCTTCCGTATTACAGAAATGGAGCGTATGTAAAGATATAACAAATATATCTTCTGTTCCAGACAAGTCAAAACCGGTCTCCCGCTTTTCCTCTCGTCATTGAGAAGCCAGGTCTCAATGAGAGAAACTTTGAGTAGTGCTCCACTCAGATGTGAAGTGAACTTCTAAACTAAACGGAGAACATCTTCTTATTATCTGCCCTGTCTTCTCTTGTATAGTAAAAACGACGAGAAAGACCTTCTTCCTATCAGACTCTCCGATGTTAAAATGTTCTCATATTAAGCTGTTCTGATTTTATGACGCTCTCAAGCTCTTGTCATTGAAGTATATCAGCTCAAAATCACCCTCCATCTCCCATATCACATGGTCAATTCAGATATGATGTTCTATCCCTTCGTCTTTCCTTCACTGTATACCCATCATTTTGAATCGTCATGTCCATTCACATACGTTGAAAGTTCGCGGGCTTCGTGAGTGTGAAGTAGCAAGCTTCAAAATATGGGAGTTGACAAATCTGTCTCTTCAGAATATGGAGGGGACGAAGTAAATCTGTAATCTCGTTGATGTCCTTTACCTGGTAATTGGTTGAAATTAGCACAGCGTGTCCGGTCACCTGACCTCGGACTACTAGAAATTGACTGCAAGCTATTAATACGGCTGATGTTGCAGTACCTTAGAATGTGAAATAAATGACTAAAAACCCTATATGAAAACATAACAATTTATAATGGCCTACCTTAAAATTAAATATATACATCTATCCAATTAATTCCACACTTTGATAATTTTATATACATGCTGTTATGGTTCAAAACACCACAGTAAGAATAACGAACACATTAGAATTGATGGAGGATTTATCACGGAGAACATGACTTGAAGAGCAAAATTATGGAGTAACATACAAACAAGGCAGAATAATAATAATAATAATAATAATAATAATAATAATAATAATAATAATAATAATAATAATAATAATAATAATAATAATACCATGATACTTCTTAAGGCTGCAGTCCTAGAAAAATGCGTGATACCGGTACGATTACTGTTTGGATGCCAAGCCTGAGCACTAACACTAAAACAAAGGCAAATGATTCAGAGATATCAGCGTAAAATGGAAAGAAAAATACTCAAAGTCTCATTGAGAGACAGAATGCGGAACGAAGATATACGAAGAAGAACTGACATGAAAGATGCTCTGACGGCAGCCGATCAGCTAAAATGGAAATGGGGAACACGTAGCGAGATTGGACCAAAATCGATGAACGCACAAAATGACAATGTGGGACCCCAGAGAATGAAGACGGAACGTGCGAAGGCAAAGAACTGGATGGAAAGACTGGTTTGCGAGATGGGGAGGGAAACAATGGACACGAACTGCAAAGATAAGAAAAAAGTGGAAAGACTGAGAAAAAATAGAGTGCAGAGATCACTAACTTTATACTAGTTATCCACTCAGATAGGATACACATTTGGTACAAGCCCTGTGATACGCTAGCTCGATTAAAAAAAATACGTATTATAGAAATTGTACAAGGGTGAATATACAACAGTGCGCTTCCACAAATAGGGAAACCTAAAAGTCACCTTCCTTATCACTCCGGGATAAAACAGTAAAAGTACCAAGATATTTTTACAAATTTAACATAAAAATCATCATCGCGCAGACTGCGGAAAGAATCCGCGCAATACGTCCTCAGGACAGGGGTGAAATATACAACAAACGTTTTTTTTGCTAGTTGCTTTACGTCGCACCGACACAGACAGGTCTTACGGCGACGATGGGACAGGAAAGGGCTAGGAGTGGGAAGGAAGCGGCCGTGGCCTTAATTAAGGTACAGCCTCAGCATTTGCCTGGTGGGAAAATGGGAAACCACGGAAAACCATTTTCAGGGCTGCCGACAGTGGGGTTCGAACCTACTATCTCCCGAATACTGGATACTGGCCGCACTTAAGCGACTGCAGCTGTCGAGCTCGGTATATATACAACAAACAATAGTACCCCTCCACGGAGAGGGAATCATGATAGCCATCTTCCGATCACTCAGGGACGCAACAAGACGGTGTCAAATAGAAATTAAGACGTTCGCATGAAGTGGTGATCTTATAAGTCATCACGAAACACAGTGAAAAGAGGACACGGAGGTGTAAAGTATGTAATGGCCGTAGTAATGGCCGCTAGCTGCTAGTCGCGCGCAAACTTTCTCTCGCAAAAATTGTAAATTGCAGGTGATATAGTGCTTGTAGTGATAAAGAATTACATTCGTGCTGAAGTTCAACGTGCTTGAAGTGATAAAGACGTTATTACATTCGTGCTGAAGTTCAACGTGTGCAGCTAACTACAGTAAACTATCAGTGTTATACTACTAAGTTGTCATAATGGCTCCTAAGAAGCTTCCCCAAACCAGCCCGCCGCATGGCGCCAGCATACAAGAACTCGTTAAGCAGGCCGTAGCCGTAGCCGAACAGTTACAGCCCCTAATGTTGCAGCTCCAGGAACTAAGAGCGGAATACAAGGAAAGTGTCAAACTATTACAAGATCAGCTTCAGGCTAAGGACAAGGAACTTGTAAAAATTAAAAGCGACTTTAAAAACAAGCAAGATGAACTGGAGCAATACCAGCGCCGGCAAAGTATTCGTATTTTCGGCATTCCGGAAAAGGAAGGAGAAGATCCCGATGTCATCGCAATAAGCATCGCAAGAGATCTTGGTGTCGACCTTGACCTTCGGGACATTGACAGGAGCCATCGCATTGGAAGACGACTGGGTGCGAAGCCACGACCTCTGATAGTGAAATTCGTTTCCTACCGTAAGCGGAGTGAAATCTTCCACAAGAAAAGAGGCCTTAAGGGAACGGCGGTCACAATAAGAGAGGATCTGACTGCAACAAGACTCGCAGTCCTCAAGGAGGCAATTTCGAGGTTCGGTGTACGCCAGGTATGGAGCATTGATGGAGTAATCAATATAAAAATAGGATCAAATAAGTTTAAAGTGTGCACTATGGAACAGTTAAATGAACTAAAGTGATATGCGGGAGAAATGATCACAACATTTTGTTACTTTCTATTGTAGTTTAATTTTAGAGTTAACCTTGTAGTATACCGTAATTTTTAACTTTAACTCTCTATTAGAACGTAATTAGTAATATAGCTTACTTTTGCTTGCCGTAGTGGTAGATTGGTGTCAGTAGCGGTAGACTGGGTTCAGTGCCTTATTTTTGTCGTGTTTATTTCCACTTACATTATTGACACATTGCCATTATCGTATTGATCGCTGTAAATTGTTATTTCCATTTCATTCCCATTATTGTCATATTCATCTCCAACATAACGGAGAACAACGTAATTTACAGTCCTCCTGATAACGAACTTGAGACAAACGAACAGGCTCCCCTCTTCCTTGCAAACATTCTTCAAAACCTTTCACTTACTCCACCCTCCCCCAATGTCGCTGGAACCAGCTGTGCAGGCAACATACACCTATTGTCATCTGAGCTTTCTTGCCATTCCCAGTCGACAAGGGACATCATTAACCACCAGCTTTCTCCGTACAGTAATGCTTTAAAAATTTGCCATATAAACGCTCAAAGCCTCCTTGCGGAGGAGCGAATGGACGAAATAAAAGCCCTATTTATGCCTCCCAGTTTCCACGCAATATTAATCTCTGAATCTTGGTTAAAACCACATCACGCAATAGAAAGACTGCAGCTGGCGGGTTATACATTTCTTAGATCCGACAGATTAAATAAGCCCTCCGGGGGTACCGCTGCGTATGTTATGACCAGCTTACGCCCTAAAATAATCTGTAGGTCTCCAGGTCCGTACGAGCGAAAACCTGAGTTCATGTTCCTGGAAATAACTGTGAGTGAAGTTAAATGTCTTCTGGGTGTAGTATATAAGCCACCGAAAGCGGGTTTTTTAAGCGATCTAGAGACTCAAATACAAGATTTAGTCACTGATTACTCAAATATAATTATAATGGGCGACTTTAACATAAACCTTCTTGAACCTAACTCTCCTCAGACAACCCAACTTTTAACATCATTTAAAGCTTGCAATTTAACGTTTCTCCCTCTCAACGCTACACATCACACAGACACATCACACACCTTAATTGATCTCATTGCCACTAACCAACCTGAATTAGTTCTTCATCACGGTCAAATTAGTGTCCCGAGTATATCGCGACATGATGCTATATTTATGGCCTATTCTATTAAAAGTCCCAAGTTCAAATCGAAAATAATTTCATATAGAGATCTACGAAGAATTGATAAGATTAAACTTTTACAAGACGCAGTTGCAGTGCCATGGCATGACATATTTAAACTTAAAGACATAAATGACAAAGTAACTCTCTTCAATCAACATATGACTGAACTGTATGATAGACACGCCCCTGAAAAGAAGGCTCGAGTTACGCGGAAGCCAGCTCCCTGGCTCTCAGATGAGATTAGAGCACTAATGGCTGAACGCGATGCTACTTATAGACGAGTTAAGAAACATTGCACTCCTGACAATCTACTGAACTATAAGAGGCTGAGAAACGCTACGACCCAACAGATTAGAAATGCGAAACTACGACACGCCCACAGTTTAATTCAACCAAATGTTTCAACAGCTGTGTTGTGGAAATCCATAAAGAGCTTTGGAATTACCAAAGGACGAGACGATGACGAAATAAATATACCCTTGGAAAAACTGAACGATCATTTTTCATCTAACTGCACATTAAATGCAGCGCTGAAACAGGAAGTTCTAGACGGGAATTACGCAAAGACGCGAACAGATAGAGAAAACTTCTACTTCCGTCCAGCAACCCACTCACAAGTCAGGTTTGCTATAAATCGGATAACATCAACGGCAAAAGGAAATGACAGGATAGGAATAGAGATGATAAAAATTATTCTGGATGTGATATTACCTGCACTAATTAACATATTTAACTCTTCCCTTGTAGACAGCACATTTCCCGAAATATGGAAAGCGGGCATTATACGTCCTCTAAAAAAAGTAGCTTCCCCTTCTGAACCATCTGACTACAGAGCCATCTGCATACTTTCTGCTTTATCCAAAGCGCTAGAGTTCATCGCTCATAGACAAATAACAGACTACATGACGACTTACAACTTATTTGACCCACTACAATCTGGTTTTCGTCAAGCACACAGTACTACAACGGCACTACTGAAGGTCACAGAAGACATCCGAGAAGCTATGGACAACAAGGAAGTGACAGTTTTAATACTCTTAGATTTGAGCAAAGCTTTTGACTCTGTTGACATTGACATCTTGCTCTCGAAATTGTATTCCCTCCATTTCTCGGACAGCGCTCTCCTTTGGTTGCATTCCTACCTGCATGGCCGTCGGCAGTGTGTTACAGATAGAATAAACAAATCAACTTGGCGGTCTGTGCAGTGTGGTGTGCCCCAAGGGTCAGTGTTAGGACCCCTTCTTTTTTCCATTTACATTAATGATGTCTCCCAAAACCTAACGCATTGCAAATACCATATTTATGCTGATGATGTACAAATGTACCTCCATACATCTCCAAATCTAATACTTTCCGCCATAGACAAAATCAATCAGGATCTAACATCATTTTCTTCTTGGTCTTTGAGATGTGGGCTTAGGTTAAACCCAGCTAAAACGCAAGCCATCATCCTTGGATACCCAAAACTACTCACGAAGGTCAATCGACCAGAGATTCCATCTATAAGGTTGTGTAATACTAACATACCATTCACGTCATCAGTAAAAGTCCTAGGCATTACTTTCGATGATGACATGTCATGGAAAACGCATATCACGAACATCACCCAGAAAATATTCTCTGCATTGCACATGCTGCGCGGGTATAAATACTTATTTCCTGAAAAACTAAAAAAAATGTTGGTAGAAAGTCTGGTTTTCCCTCATTTCGACTATTGTGACGCGATTTATAGAGACGCTCGAGGCAAGTTATTGAGCAGATTACAACGTGGTCAAAATGCTTGTGTGAGATACGTCTGTAACCTACGGTACTATGACCACGTAACTCCTTCATATAGCCATCTATCTTGGCCCCGACTAGAGATCCGTCGCACTGTGCATTCCCTATGCCATCTCCATAAAATCCTTCATTCTTCACAACCATTTTACCTTACTTCATATTTCAAATACTTATCCTCTTATCACAGTCTTAACACCAGATCCACTAATAATTCCATCCTTGCTTTACCTACCCACAGAACTGCCATCTATGATAAATCATTCACAGTAATTGCCTGCCGTGAGTGGAACCTCCTTCCCGAAAATATCAGGGGGTTAAGCGCTATTCACACTTTCAAGGAAGCACTTTGGAGACATTTTATGCACCAGTAAGGATCATCTGTAAACTTGATGCTGCTACTTACAACCATTCTATTGTTATGGATGTCCTGGTAGAGAGTCTAAAATTTTTATCTGATTTGTCTTTAAAATCAAATGTTATGTACTGCCCTTTTTTTTTTTCTTGTAGGATATTAGTTTTAAGAATTTATCCCTTTTTATGTCTGATTTATTTAATCTTAATTTAATCTTAACTTAATCTTAATTTATTAATTTAATCTTAATTCATTTCATCTTAATGTAATCTCACCATTCTTGTATTATTATTAATTTAATTTGTATTAGACGTAGTTATTGTAATACAATGCAACATATGTATATTTCAGTTCCTGGTTAGATGGAAGAGAAGGCCTGAAGGCCTTAATCTTGCCAGGTAAAATAAAACATTACTAAACTAAACTAAACTAAACTAATAGAGAATTTCCACGTGAGGGGAAGCTCATGAACTTAAAAGACACCTCCACAAACATTCTAAGGAAAAGCAAATGCAAGAAGAAAAAAAATGTGCAAGTGTACGCTTTCACAAAGAATCGACCAGAACTATACCTGCGGAAAAACTGTACAAGTGTCAAGAATGTAATAACACGTTATCGCGAACTGTTGATCTCGAAAGACACAATTGCATCCACTCAGAGATGAGACTACACAGGTGTACAAAATGCAGTAACACGTTCTCACGAAACAAACTAGGAATTAACCTATATAATAATGCTCCTCAGGACCTGCTCTCCTGATGAGTTAAACCGTGCATTGTCCCTGCATTGCAGGAGGCCATAGGCCTTAGGATATTTACAAGGCTATTATTTATTTATTTATTTATTTATTTATTTATTTATTTATTTATTTATTTATTTATTTATTTATTTATTTATTTTACTTCTTCAAAACATGAGCTGTGTGTGCTGCCAACAGTTAGTTGATCAAACTATCTCCGTGACTAAAATCATTATCGTTACGAAATACGTACATTGTACAAGTAACACCGCTTTTTGTTGACAGCAAATATTGACTTTCGTAACCAATCGTAACTGAGCAAATTACTGTGTGGAAGTACCATTACTCTCATTTGACTATACTTTATTCGCTTCTTTCCCGATTGCATAATTTAATAAAAAGTGTACAGGATGTCCATATTGACACAGGGTAAAATATTTGGTTCACTCTAGTGTGAACTAGGCAGGTAAAAACAGTGCAAAAATGTATTGAAGTTCCATTATAAATAGGTAGGAATAGTCACTGCTCTTCACCAGTCGTCCACCAACGAAGAGTTCACCATGAAGGCATTTGTGTGCTTCTCCGCAGCTCTCTTGCTTTTGGTAAGGAATATTCTAATTAACACACACACACACATATATATATGCCAACATAATATACTCTGGAAGTTTTCTGGGTTGAGTGGTTTAATAGGAACCCCCTCGGCTTACCATAAATGCCGTGGCTTTGCTTCCCTATCAGGAAGTTAACAAATTTAGAAACGAGATTTCCACTTCTGCGTAAGCTCGTAGCCCTGATGTTAGCCTATAAAAATATGAGTACTAGGTTAATTCCTTCTATTTATTTTTATAAGTTGCTTTACGTCGCACCGACACAGATAGACCTTATGGTGACGATGAACCACGAAAGGGCTAGACATGGGAAGGAAGTGGCCTTTGCCTTCATTAAGGTACAGCCCCAGCATTTTCGTGGTGTGAAAATTGGAAACCACTGAAAACCATCTTCAGGACTGCCGACAGTGGTGTTCGAACCCACTGTCTCCCGAATACTGGATACCAGCCGCACTTAAGAGACTGCAGCTACCAAGATCTGTGGGTTAATTCCTAGGGGCAAAGACGTTTAATGCCACTTACGGGCGGTGGAACCTGTTACCTAGGCCTACCGCAAATTCGAGCGCTTTTATGTTATGTACGGAGATTGTTTTCTCTTAAATATTTTAATATCAGATACAACTTACAGGCACTGCCATGGAAGCAGTTTAGGTAATGATTCCTTACCCATCCCACGAAAGTTGTGGTGGTGGTGGTGATTATTGTTTTAAGAGGAAGTACAACTAGGCTACCATCTTCTATTAACACTAATCAGAACTAAAAGAATGGAAGGGTTCCGACACTTCGAAAATGAAGGTATCGGCCAAAGGAAGACAAGAACAACGAACGGCGTGAAATCAAATTCGATCGGGTAGTCGTAGTCGCTAAGCCACGTTACAAAGTTAAGAGCTCCTGGGAGCCCGTTTAGTCACCTCTTACGACAGGCAGAACATGCCGTGGGTGTTATTCAACCGCCCCCACCCATAGGGGGACATCCCGCGAAAAGCAGGTTTGAGATCCAATATAGCGTGGATCACACTACATCACAGAACATTGGGCGAATTGCCACACCAGAACATTCTATATTTGAGAAAGGATAAGACTGGAATTAGTGAACAATAATGTGCCTAACTAACACGCTTAATTCAGGTGTGGCGAGAGACGAAACCATTGGTGTACACTGGATAGGCCATTGGTCCGGACGGAGCTGGACAGAGCACAGTGGGAATACCTTCACATGTAGTGCGAATTCTCCTTTTAGATATCTGAATATTTTGGAATCAGTACACTAAGAGGCAAGGTATTTTAATACCATCTGGTTAATTCCGCTGACTCGGGAACTGGTTACTTTTGTTCGTCCCAAGACAAAAAGGGTTGACGTCTGGAAGGGCATCCGCCCGTTACACAAAGCCTGGTTCACATCTACGACACAGTTCTCACCCACGACCCGAGTGGGGTGCAGCAAAACTCGCGGTAGAAGAGGAACAAGAAGAACACGTATAGGGAGTTATAACTAAGCTACAGTATGTAGTATGATCAAATAAAATCCTTTATTCCTTTTTCACAAGCCCTGCAGTCGACCCTCAGAAGAAATGGCTTCCAGTTCCTTTCTGATAATTGTAACTGGTGTCGCTGACGTCACCGTCATTGTTGGAAAAAGTAATGAATCGGCTTTATTACCCGCCAGCAGAACCATGGCGCAGTTTAAGGAATTTGAAGTGGAACTTAACATCGAAAAGAGCAGGGGAATTAGTATCAAACAAGGCCGTCTGATTTACAGTTTGTAGTTTCCCCTGGGAATGAAATAATCTGTCTTATAAGAGGAGAAACAGTTTATTACCTAGGCGTAAACTTTCCGAATGAAAAGTCTTTAATTCTCCTATCACATTAAAGATTCTAAAAACAAATCTCGAACTGCTCATTTCATCACCCCTACGTCTGGTTCAGTGGCTAAATGGTTAGCGTTCTAGCCTTTGGTCCGGGAGGTCCTGGATTCGAATCCCAGCCAGATCGGGGATTCTAACCTTAATGCGATGGGTATGTGTATGTCGTTTCCATCATTTAGAATTCATCATATGTAGGGTCCCATTCTCATAAAAGCGCAAGTCGCCTATACGGTGTCAACTCGAAAGACCTGAATCAGGCCTCTTCGGAGGCCACACATCATTTATTATCCCCCCTTCTTCAAGCTGATCCGAAATTTGTCGTCATTAACACCGCATTACGCCCGAGGCGTAACACCACCATCACCACCAAATAACATTCCATGTGAGTTTATTAGTGATGATGATATGATGGCCAGAGATGCTCTTAAGGATTTGTTACAGCTACCTGCAAACATGGCAAATGACGCAATATATACAGATACGAAGTTCATGGGCTTTGGTTTATCTACATTTTTAAGAAGCAAGCATATGGACACAAAAAATTATCATTTGTTTCACCAATAGGTACATAGGTACATGGATAACGAACACTTGTATGGTACTCTGACTTGATGGGAGGCTGAAAATGATCTAGGAAGAAATTAAAAATGCTATTATTATTAATTTATTATTATTAATAATAATAATTTATATCCCATTAACTCTTGTTACGGTTTTCGTAGCCCAGGAAGAGCCCGAATTTTGTCTCGCAGGAGTTGTTTTACGTGCCAGTAAATCTACCGAGCACCAATTTGGGCTCAGAAGGTCAACACTCTACCGCCTGATTTACTCAGATCGACTTAGGTAACAAAAGTCACATTAAATTAATAGACGTCACCATCGAAGAATAGTGTATACATGATAATCTAAGTATTCCCTTCTAGTGAATGTAAAGGGAAGGAGAGGATTGGATTTAAGGAGCATGATGGCTGCGCGGTTCTGGTTACGTAGATCTGAGCTTGCACTTGAGAGATGGGAAGTTCAGAACCCACTGTCAGCTGTTCTGAAGATGATTTTTCCACTTTCACATAAGGCAAATGCTTATGTTCCTTAATCTGAGGGTCTTTTGTGTTGAACTTTACTTACTTTTACGTTCCGAGTGATGAAATGTTATCTGTGTAAAATATCAACTGTCTAAACAGACAAACAAACAAACAAACAAACAAACAAACAAACAAACAAACAAACAAACAAACCATAGTGAATCAGCCCGATGTGCCTTGACCTGCAAAGCGACCGCTCCTCAGCTCAAATGGCCTGCAGATTTAAGGTCACACGTGGTCGGCACAATGAGGATTCGTTATTCTTGGCTTTCTAGACCGGGGTCACTATTTTACCGTCAACAGTTCCTGATTTATGATCACGTAGGCTTTGTGGACCTCTAACCAGTCCTCAGACCAAGGTGAAAATCCCTGATCTGGGCGAAAGTCGTACCTGAGGCCTCCGAGGGAAAGGCAGGCACGCTGTTGAAGACCACCCTTGTAAAATAGTCTCTTCTTACGTTTCCTCATGCGTTTCAGGTTGTGACCTTCTGCAATTGTAATGAGGAGGAAGCAACTGGCAATGGGGAGGCTGGTACTGAGTTTGGGGTCAATGGTGATGCCGAGGCAGGTGGTGCTGGTGGAGCGGATGAAGCTGATGCAGGAGCAGGAGCAGGAGCTGGAATGAACGCAGAAATGGATGTCACTGGAGCTGCAGGAGCTGGACGCTAAGATCAGGTATAATCCGTCCCTTACTGGAGTAAAGGATTGGTCCGCTATAGATTTACTTAATTTGGGCTGGAGTAAATCGTGAATTTGAAATCTCATGTCAGATTTCAGATCGCCTCAACTCTCTCCATGCTTCAGCCTATACAATAATGCAACTGAATACTCATTCATTCATTTCGTTTCGTCCAACTAAAAACCATGTCGTTTAAACTATCTCCTTCCCCGGGCTTCAACATTTAACCAGTACTCCCGCATTCGTTGTCGGTATTGTTCCTTTCTTTCTTTCTTTCTTTCTTTCTTTCTTTCTTTCTTTCTTCGGTCCACGCCTTCCCCGTTTTCAGCTTTGGCTTTTCTTGGAAATTCTTGTGGTTTTGATTTTTTTCCTTAAGTGGGTTGCGCTACTGGATAGCATTATGTGTGATGCCCACCTCTTGTAAATCTCTTCTATCTCACTGAACCAGGTCCCTTCTGCCTTCTTATCTTGGAAGTAGGAAAAGGTCCGCCTGGTTGACCTTGGATTTGACCAAACAAATCAGTACTTCTCTACCGCATTGTATTGGTTATCTTTCTATATTCACCTTTGTCTCTGATGGGGACTTGATTAATTATTCAGTAATGGCCAGTTTAGCTGATTGAGGGACTTGGAAGCCAAGTGGTTCACAAATCTTCATAATCCATCAATTTAAATTCATACACATTCTCGAATAGAGCATTTCTGAAGTTTGAGATTAGCTCCTTTCTAGCCATTGATCCTCGCTTTTAAACTAAGTTAATTACTTTTTAAAAGAATGAGTTGGTGTCATGAAATTTCAGAGCTCTGCAAATTGACGTGACTCTCCACAGATGTATTGTAAAGAGTCAAAAGCAAATGGTATTCAATTGTCACGTTAAACACTTGGAACATTTTAATGCTGCACCTTAGGCAAGATTGGAAACAAGAGGTCAAAAAAAACCGACCGCGACACTAAGACCAGGCAACAACAATCAATGACTAAAATGACTAAAATAATTATTCATTGCATTAGATATGAGGTCTCTGATATGTTTGAAGGTGACTGCTTTGTGGAACAAGATTTAAAAACAAGAGTATTTTGGAATATAAGGCGTCACATTAGTCATTTCATCACAAAATACTTGACTTGTAATAATGTTATAGCTACAAAAACGGACCTCCTATTAATGATTTTGTTATAGGTTCCATGGACTTGATCTGTTTTTAAAAAAAATACTTCCTTTTTCTTGGAATATACATACGCTGGGAATGAACTTCGATTTCGATGACTTTTCTTAAATATATTAAGCAAATATAGTTACAACAGTTGCACACAATTTGTGAAAATCTTTACAAATTTTTCTTTCTTCACAATTGGTTCAGATATAAGCCATCTTACTGATATTCCTCTTCTTCTCCACTGGCATACGGGCTCCCTGTGTCCTCCTCCAAATCCATTTCTTATGGATCCAAGACGACAGAATCGCTCCTTCTCCTACGGAGCCTACTTCTCCTGCTATTCTCAGAAGGCTTCTTCCCACATAGTCATTTTCTCTCCCCGTGACGTGGCAAAATCATCTTATATTTGACGCTGGTCACCTGTACTCAGACCAGAATAGTTTCATTTCTGATCATATTCTTCCTTCACAAACTGCATGCCCGTAGCAGCATTCTCATTCCTGCCATCTCCAACTTTCTCTTAGAGGCTTTTCTCTTTGGCTCTGTTTCCAAACCATGCGTTAGGCAGTATGAACCATTCTCTATAAATACAACCCTTGAGTTTTGATGGTATCCTCTTGTCGAACATAATTCCCGTAGTTGCTCTCCATTCATATCAGGTAAAATGGAATCTTATCTCAATTTCTGTTAAACTATCATACTGCATCATTTAGCCAAGATATCAGAAGATTTCTGTTAATGGCACAGGTTTCCCAGTCCAATTATTCCACGTCTGCCAACCAGCTGTCTTACTGATCATTTTATACCAGGCGGTTCGCGAGCGCCGTACTTTATACTTATAACTGTCCCGCATGCACAAAATGTTGAATGGGATGTCTACTAACTGATTTTCACAGGGGCACTACTGCCAGCAGGCAGGTTACGTCAGAATATGAAGAGATAACAACCGAACGGTCGCTCGCAGTATGTTCCTCAGCACCACCCATCTAATGCAACTCATTGGATGCGACCGCATAGTACTAGGCTGGTGTATGCACTAGTGTACAGCAGCGCTACATTTGCTGTCTGTATATCGGCAATGACTAGTGTGTTCAGTAACGACGAATACACAGACTTCATTTTAATCTGTGGAGAATCTGGTGAGAATGCAGCCGAAGCTCCAAACAGAAGACTACCTTCTTCACACGTATATCGCCGAACAGTACTAGTTTCTGTTTCATACAAACTACTCTTTTATAGAGTGGAATGTCTACACGTGTACAAATTAATAATTTATTAAATTTTATTTTCTGCACCTTTGGCGTATTTACAAATGCACCCTGTTATGGAGCGTGTGCAGTAAAATGACTGCTATTTGTTTCACAACCTCCACAATACAGCACGTTGTAGCGCTCCTTCGAAAATAAATGATTAGGCATCCCATGCATCACTAGTGTATGCAGGACCATTGTACGTAGAAAGTACGGCGTTCGCGAGCCGCCTGGTATAATTTGTTCATAGAAAACTCCACGTTCTTACATATTTGACAGAGTTGTACAAAATAAATGGTAATTTTATTTTCTGATGATCTTTCTCTCTGGGTTACAGGTTCTCCAGATGTAAATCAACAGAAATACTTTCGGCGACTTCTCTAACTGTTGATTTCTCGACGTCTGTATGCGGCTCTATTTTAATGAATAAAAATTAACAATATTTTGAGAAAGAATTTATTTATTTTTCATTTTGATTATAACATTGGTAACCTCAATAATGATCTGGACATTTGTGTGGCATTAGGTGAAAGGTTGCAGCCGTTCTGAATTTGTACCCTTTAATGGCATCAAAACTGATATTCATTTGGACACACTGTAGGGATAAGTAATTAATATTGTGGGATAGATATTGACTGCAAGATCAGAGAAATTGAACAAGCAATTAGCTGTGAAGGGCCAAGAGTTCTCACCACTCCTTCAAAGACATGCTAACATCTGACAAACCAGTGACGGGTAGTACTGATTTATACTAATGTCTTCTTGATACTCCTGAACTTTTCCCAATTACTTGAAGTAGCACTATTTGTGGTTTAGGGCAACTTTTAAGGTCACATGACTTTCATGACGTCAAGCCAATGCAGTGAGATGTATTCACTATTGCGTATTTCTGTGGTGGTTTGTAGTGTGATCAGTTGTATGTAATTGAAGATGTGTAATTAAGACGAACACAAGCCCCCGGCCGTTTATCAAGAGGAATTAATCAAAAGAGACTAAAATATCTGGCTAGACAAGGAGTCGAACTCGGTACCCTTTGAAATGAAGACCGCTACGCTGGCCATTAAGCCAAAGAGCCGTAAATTAACAAATATTCCCTAAATATGAGAAGTGATTAACAGGAAAAGTTGAAGTGTCGTAGCAGAGAAATTTGCTGAAATGGAGCTTGTCCGAGATCAGTGACATATGCGTTAACCACACAAAGGAAGTAGTGTCCTTTATATTAAAAACTATTCCTGGAGTTGACAGGAAAGTCTGCTCTGCGATAGAATTAGAAAGTCAAATTCGGAGACCTGACTTTCAAATCTCGGTTCGGTGATTGGCTATCATGAGAGGCTTTACTGTTTGCTTCGAGTCACCTATATTCAACATTGGTAATAATACCATGTGCTTTTGGAAACAGTTACGCTGACTGAGTTTTTGAGTAGGGGTCTTAAGAATCATTATATTTTACAAGGAAAAAAAACAATATCAGGGTATTCCACACTCAGCCCAGGAAAATGATAATGATGATTATTATTATTTTGAATGGCCTTCAAAGAGAGCTGCTGCAGGTCTTCTATTTGATGCCTATGGGAGAATTGTGCATCTGGGTGTGTCGTGATGACGATGGTAATGAGTTAGGGTGAGGGTGAAACGCGATGTCGGCAGGCAGCCTACTCCTGTCGAACATCAACTGGACTCAAGGCTTATCGTCCCCATCGGACGGACGAATCAATATCGACAGCGTCCTATACCCTCATTACATATGGGCACTGCGAAGAGATATGTTACAGACATAGGATTTAGGAACCCAATCTAGTGATTAGGAATGGTACACCATCATCTCTGCTACCCTGCCGACCATCGTTTCGATGGGAAATGTTTTCAACCAGCAGGATGCGAACCAACTGACCACGGTGTCAGAATACAAGGAATCTCCATTAGCACTTTGATTGTCACTGCAACTAGCTGGTCAGGAAAATGACGTAATGATATCTTACTCCAAATTCGAGAGCACATCGAAATTCCGTGCACTACACTTATTAGAGTGAATATATATATATATATATTTTAAGGGTATTACAGACTATCCAGGTGGAACCTTTTCTTCATTAATTATTGGATTACAGGGTGTGTAAAATATTTGGGACTAAATTAGAGACCGTACGAAAAAACAACCCCGTCACCGAGAAATACGGAAAAGTACAGATGTAATAATTTGTACAGATGTAGATTAATGTTTGGAATATAGGTTAATTGTATGAAACCACCTTTAGTTCCAGATATACGGGTATCGTAAGTTCCTTATCGATGCTGCACATTACTCAGGTTAAGGTGCCTTCTAAGGAATATGTCGTATTTTGGGAATGTTGATCAGTATCCCTTTCAACAACGCCCCTCAGGTAATGTAGTAGAGAATTTAAGTCTGGAAAGTTTGGTGACTACTATTTCTTCTGATGTGGTCTGCTAGATTGGCTGGTATCCAATCCTGTGTCGTCACAGCGATTTGCGCAGGTACAGGGTTCTGCTGAACAGTTTTACCAACTCATTTCTTCACAACATGCATACAGGCCAATCTGCATTCACTCAGAAGTCTCTACTCAAGGGATAAAGATGTATGCACTGAAAGAAAATATATACTGCACCCATAAGCGAATTTGCCTAATTTAATTCACAATTAAATTGAATATTTCGCATATGGGATACCACAGTGAGGCTGTGAAACTAGCAGTCACAAAGGAACTTTCTGGCGCCAGCCTGGCGGCAAATAGAATCCATGAAACTCTTCTCTAAGCACGACCAACTTGTAAACCATCCTTAGGGTTCCTTCCAATAAATTTTATGACACCGCCTAAGAGGGGCGACTTGCTGTTCGTTCTCACGAGAAAAGCACGCGTTGAAGCCTGACCTACTTGGCTAGGACAATAGGGGACAACGACAATAACCGCCAATCCTTGGGAGGAAATGGATGCAGCCACGTTTGGAAGAGCGCGAAAGTCTCAGCCAATCAGAAAATTCTAAATTTGAATGAACTGTCACAGCGGGAAATCTACAGTCAGTATTTCGGCATCTGAAGCCCGGTGTGGTGGTGAGAAACAGTGTCCTGATTTCTTTATAATATTTGGTGAATTATCAGTGCGAATCTGTGGTAAATTAGTGCCTAATTGATAAAATTCAACTTCACACGGAGGAGTAATAGGACCCGGAAGGAGGAGCTGTCATGGCAGGATGAAGCCGTCCACCGGAAGAAAATAACACCAGTGACGCGCGCCGTCGTGTGGATTATCCTGTGATCATTTCCCGCGGCGCAATATCACATGTGAGTCAGACAAAATTTAGGAAGTTTTGCATATGAATTTTGAAAACCATGACCTACGGATGTACGAGAAAGCGCTCCCGAGGACTAGATCATTACGCCACATCCCTTCCACGGAACTATTTTCCAGGTGGTGGGAGGAATCTTTACAAAAACCAGCGACCAGAGGGTCGAATTCTCAGTCATTCCAAGTTCTCAGTCGTTTTCAGTTCTCAGTTATTGTCTTGAGTACTCTTAGTGTTACTTTAGTATTCTCAGTGAATCTTCGTTTGACAGAGTGACAGAGTGTGTCAGCTAATTTTTTTATTCAGATTTGCTTTTGGCTGGTAAGAAAGCGATTAGACACTTGTAGGCATTTTAGAAAGCCTTGTATTATTTACTTGGGAGAATAGCATTTCAGAAAATGAACACTTTAACAGACCTTTACTGTAAATGCAGGGAGAATAGGCAAGAACTATACTTTCAACTTAAATGAACTCACTTTACGAGTCGAGAGGAACAAGTCCATGTTTTTCAGCATATTTACATAAAAACATTTCTAACCAGCGGGTAGTTTCACATGTGTTATCAGCATAAAGTTTCCTCCACAACATAAACTGTATTTTAGCTTGCTTCTACCATTCTATAAACTGTTTTGGCAAGCGAGATATTTACGGGCAGAAACTACTAAAGACAGATAGGGAGGAGTATGACTTCTCTTCAATGAGGGCCGCAGTAGTCAACCTGGAGCAAACAGTTATGTCCCGTGGGGTTAATGTTCTGTAAGCTGGCAAGGTAAACAAAGCTGAGAGAGGCGAGCAGGCCAGCAGGTGATTTCCAGGTAGATAGCGAGGCGACCGTCCAGCTTCACAACAGGAGTCTGCAGTGGCATCTTCTAACTTTCACTGGAATGAGAGAAATGCGAGTGTTTTATGCTAATATAAACGTGTGTCGCGGCATGGCAAGAATGTGTCAAATTTGCGTGTGTAAAATTTTGGAATACCACATCAGCTTGAAGATGGAATTCTAATTTCCACCATGACCGGGGCCGGAGGGCGAGCCAGCCTGCCTCCACCACACAGGTATGAGCATCATTAGATAATGTAAATAAATATGTAGGACCGTGGCAAATCGATGATCAATGTAGTTTAGAGTACTAGGTAGGGTTGTAAATAATTCACAGTTTTATAATACTGCTAATAATAATAATAATAATAATAATAATAATAATAATAATAATAATAATAATAATAATAATTATAATAATAATGTTTATGTTGCACTTTCAGCTAGGATTATTTGTGCATTTTTGTTAGGTAGATGTTGTTTGCGTGTTGTATGGTTTATTTTTGTAGTATGTCACTTTGACAGTTAGGAAGCTTTGATATTTGATCTATGAGTGTAATGCCAGTTTATTATTATTATTCATCATGTTATTTAGATCGATGGTTTTGAGTCATATTTTTGTTGGAATTTTGATGTTGTAGACGCCGTCGCGATGTTTTCAATGTTTATTTTGCTATTTTGCGCATTTCAGTTTGTTTATGTTGGGGAATCATCGTTCAGATGACCGGTTTTGATTGTACTGATCCCGCGTATTTTTGCGACGATTTTTGGTAGACGCGAGTATTTTATTTCTGTGTAGTTGCGGTTACGCATGTTTCAACATCTGTGTTTTGAGAGGCAATCTCGTCATTTTTTTTAAGAAACAGTGAGCGCCACTGATGAGTCAGCTCTGTGATTTTTGTGATGTGTTAATAGGAGAATGAGCGAGAGATCGAGCTAGATGATTAATATCGCTGATGATCTACGTTGATGATGGAAATATGATATTTGGACCATGTCTTGAATTGTCGTAAGAAGCCGTAATGTGCACGACAGATATTTTTGCCCGCCGGATACGAGCGAGGCTGTATTGTGAGAATAATGAATAATAATGACGTCGAGAATTGATGAGTAAATAGAATTGTGAAATGAAGAATTTAACCACGAGTGTTAAATGTGTTACGACATGGGTTATGATAGTAGGCAGAAGCCTGTATTTGTTTAAATAATTCCAGGGAGAGTAGATGCTCGGCAAATAATGCTAGCCAGTGTACAATGTGAACAGAGCGACGAGTCAATGTGTTTTGAATAATTATGTAGAGTCACGGATGACGTGAAATAACAGTAATTTGTCCATCAAGGTTGAATAGTATCATGTCCAGACATTTATCGTCTGAGGTTTGAGATTGCCGTCAAATTCGCAATATTTTTGCTACTCGCAGCGGGGTATATTTTTCAGGGACTCCGATTTTATTTTGTGCATTTCACCCTTGTTAATTTCCAGTAGGCCGCGATGGTGGGATCTAGTTTTGCTTATTTGTCTTTCTTTTGATTGTACTTTTACCGTGTATTTGTAGGACTTAAGCGTAAGTGAATTATTTATATTTGATTTGTTGTAAATAGATAAGTGTAGCTAGGCTAGTTTTTTTGATTTCTGTATTTTCTTTATCGGAGCTGTGTTTCTCCGTTAATTGATGTAATAATGTAAATAAGATGTCAGATGTTAGGTTTATGAATCATCGATTATGTCACAGTCGAAATGATAGTAGTGGTATGCTCATACCAGGCATTTAAGTAATTACCAAACTTTCCTTTAAAATCCACTACATTTTATTTTGAAATGAAGCGATCTTTAAATAAACAAATTGTAAAAACTGCCGCAATGAATGGTAAATAAGATGGCATCTGCCTCCATCTAGTGGTGGTACCACAAAATCTATGAGTTGATAATGAAATGCAGTTAGCGGCAAATTTAATAGAAATTTTAATGTACAAGGATCGCTATCATTCGATAATGTTAACATCAGGCACTTGGCCTAATTTTTGGTTTATTCTTAAGAAGTCCAGTCTATCACAGGTATGCAAATGAAGTTTAAAATTTAGATGAGTGGTTGGATACACTCAGAGTGATGTTTCGATAATTAATTTTGTTTAACCATGAGGTGTTTGAATAAGACAATGGTTATGTCGGAAATGAAGTGTGATGTTCATGGCTGTTCTGTTTTCTTCGAATTATTCTTTATGTGATACACTTGCTTAGTGCAGTCCATGATTATTTAAATTTGGGTATTTTACCAAATGAGCCACATGTGATAAACATTTGATAACTCCTATAAATCAGTGGTTTGATGGCATAACAAATTAAATTTACTTTATGGTGATTTAACCACTTAAATTTATTTTGAGAGATATTTTCTCCGTAATATAATTCTGTATTTCAAGAAGGTGGTCTTTCTGACCGGAGTTTTTTAACTGAGTCATTTTATTTAACTTGAAGACATGTCAAGATAGTCTGGTATATTTTAATTAAGGTGTTTTGACCTTCAGTCAGTTATTTAGGCAGATTATGATTGTTTTGTAAGGCAGATCCTTACTCACTAGTATTTTATTAGTCACATTTATTTCATTTGTTTACATTTTTCACTAGTTCAGTTTTCGTTCATTTTTAGCACTTGCATTTTACTCAATAAATTAGTCTTTTATTTAAAATCTTAATTCAGTCTTGGGTACCGTCATTTTTAGTTAGTTTACCCCCTACTTTTCATTTCCTCACTCCTTGATCAGCGGGTGGCCTCTACGGGGATAACGGACGGGCACGACTGAGGAACAAGAGTCTACATGCAGCGGTGAGTATTATTTACATGTCATTTATTACAGGAGCAGCCGGCGCACAGAAGAAAGAAGAGATCACCGCAGTTGTTGCCTTGAAAAGGGCACAATACAGTTGATATTATTATTATTATTATTATTATTATTATTATTATTATTATTATTATTATTATTATTATTATTATTATTATTATTATTATTATTGTTACCGTGTTTTAGCGGTAGTTATGCGTAAAAGAAGGTGCGGGTGTGAATGGGTTTCAAGCTACGAAATTATAGTGCATGTAAAATTAATTTAAAATTTAACAAAGTTATATTTTCTTTTCCAAAAACAAAGCAATAACAGACATGGCAGGTACAATGTAGCAAAACAAGGGGAGTTACAATATTTACAGGTTTTGGGCTTCACGCCCTGACTTCAGCGATCAGCTCAGTTTTACCACAAACACAAGTTTTAACAGAGGGGCAGAAAACCCCATTCATCCCTAGGAGCCCCTGGCTCCGAATTACACAGAAAAGCCTCCACGAGGCATATGACACTCCATTTTCAAAAGAGCGATCCGCTCTCAAAATTTAAGCCTCTCAAAGGCCACACCAAACTCTACCTTCAAGCTGTCCTCTAAGGACGTATTCACAGGGGTAAAATACCCAACCTACTGAGGTCTATTACATGAAAAGAAGGTTGATTACATGACCTCTAAAATAACAATTTGAGAGGAGGCTAACCGCACTCCTGATACACTTGTTTAAGACCTACTTGGCACTAGGCCGTTAATACAAGGGCTAATCCCATACTACTGAGGTGACTTAAGAAAATAACAATTTACATTACATCACGGAAGAATGGGTTTGAGAAAATAAGTTCACCTCAAAACAATATGAGTGGGAACTCGAGAGGGTTAGCACTCTCTATCCCAGTATGTAGTTTTAGAAGATAGGATAGGTACCAGTAGTCTTTACATTTTAAAGGAAGGTTACATGGTGGAAGGCCTAGAACCCGCCCCGAAGGTTAAACTGCTGAGCAAGCAAAGAAAGAAGTTATTACTTGGCCATTACCTGGTTGTAGACGCCGCCGAAGAAAGAGGCGCTTCCCGCCTCCTGCTATGTACTTAATACACTGAAAGATGGAACAGAAGTGGCCCCGAGACCCTAAAATCAGCAGTTTATATCCTCTCGCGGAAGATTCTAGGCGTTAGGGGAAAGAAAACACCCTCCCACAAAATTTTTATTGGCTAGGGAAAAGAAACCCCTACATAGAGGAAGAAGAAACACATTATTGGTGGAAAATTAATTAAAGAAATTCGGGATTGGCTAGATCCAAAATAAGGGGAAAAGGAGGGGTATACAGCCAACTTAAACAATGACAGAAAGAAATTTAACAAAGAACAAACTCTTGAAATAAAAATTTCTCCAACAAAATAGTTCTTTGACTCCGCACTAGGTCGCACTATTGTTGATCTTCAGTAGTGTCCTCTAGAAGAGAAAGTTCACACTTCTTACTTCAAGCGAAACAAAAACACATCAAAAATGACACAGTTCACAAACTCAAAAATTTCCAGGTAGTGACATCTTCTGAGAAATTAGTAGATTAATAGTGTAGATAAAGTTCAGACTTCCTCCAGAAGAGGAGTTTCAACTGGCGCAACTTTTAAATAAACAGAGTAGAGGTGTACCGCCCGGTACAGACCTCCCCCCCCAAAAGTTCCTCCAGGGGTGACACATGAAATCAGTTTGAAACAAGTTCCAAGTTATAAGGTGAATATGAAAATAGATTACAAGATTTTCAGAATGTTGTGTGATTCAGTTTCACAATTTGTTGTTGCAGGTGAAGCAAAGTTTTTCAGTTTGTAGAAGTTGAATTTTTGAAGATAAACTTTTAATACTTGAAAGTGATGAAAAATTTGGCAATGTCCACCAAATATTGTTGTTGAATTCCCAAGTGTAATCATTACTTATAGTAACTGTTCATGTAGTTGATGTCGATGAAGTGAGGTGGCCAGACCGGCCGTTGCAGCTTGCGTCCAAAGGAGGCCGCTCGGACCCCTCAAGTACCCTGAGATACCGCTCGCCCGCACTATGAGGGGAGCAGAGGAGTTGAAACACGCCGCGCCCGCGGTGAACATATACAGGCTGCGGGCAAGTAGCAGGTCGTGCGCCGCACATCAGCCTTGGCCGGGAGGAGAGCTCCGGCTCGCCGGGCACATGTCGTCTTCGCTGGAGAGGAGGGGGCCCATCCCCCTCCCCAGTTGCTGCACGGCGCTGCGTGGCTGCGGGGGCACTGAAACATTAAAGCTAGGCGGCAGAATTGTGTTGGACCATCATGTTTCTTTGAGGGCACAGGCTTGTAGAGAGATTGAGGGGCCAGCGGCGTGCAGATATTCATGGTATTCATTAAGCCACTGTGTAGAGTGGAGCAGGAGACGGGAGCGTGGTAATGGCCGTGGCAAAGACAGGATGGCAGTTTAATGGGTCGGGGCAGGTTTCACAAACATGCTTACATAAGAAACAAAATCCTATAGAAGGGGCAGAATGCCTAGAATTTGGAAACTCAAAAAAAATATAACCTTCATATTCCTTTCAAAATAATATGAAGCAAGTTAACACGTAAATTACACCGGTTTCACCTGTGACAGGTGAACCCTAAATATCCTCTCGGTGGCTGGATTGCTAACTAACAACGTAACTGGCGTAAGAAAATCGAGAATGATACAAGGCCCATGAAATCTGGGGGCAAGCTTGCCCGCGGGAACAAAATTCTTGACCATTACTTGGTCGCCTACCTTCAAAGGGGTGGGTCTCCGTCCACGATCATACCTTTCCCTAGCCTTTTCATGAAACACTTTAAGATTGGCTTTAGCCTTCTTCCAAAGATTTTTAATGCTGTCCGGATCTATTGTCTCGGGTAGAATGTCATTCAGAGACCAGAGGTTAGAGAGCGGCGAGTTGGGAACAAACTTAAACATCAAAGAAGCTGGAGTAAACTTGTGAGATTCATGAACCGCCGAATTCAAAGCAAAAGCTATCCAATGCAGGGACGTGTCCCACCTGGAAGGATCTTCATGATGATAGGCAATGAGTGCGGACCTGAGATTACGGTTAACCCGTTCAGCCAGAGATGGTTGAGGGTAATAAGCAGAAGTAGTTACATGAGAGATGGACAAGTCAAAACAGAATTTACGAAATAAATTTGATGTGAACGCCTTAGCATTATCAGATACAATATATTGACACGGACCAAAAGAAGCAAAAATAGAATTTAAGCAGGTAATGGTAGACTGAGCGGTAGCCAGTTTAGTCGGAAATAACCAAGAAAATCTGGTAAAACCATCTACACATACAAAGATGAATTTGTTGGCATTTCCCTTCGACTGGGGGAAGGTTCCTACATAATCAATATACAGGCGTTCCATGGGGCGCGACGCTTGATGAGAAGACAAAAGGCCTACTTTAGTGGACGTGGTGGGTTTACTAAGCAAACAAGATTTACAAGCTTTTACAAGTTCACGGATTTCACCGTCCATACCTTTCCAGATGAACATTTCACGAATCTTTTCACGAGTTTTAAAGATACCCAGGTGCCCCCCCAATGGGGTCTCATGATAGTATTTGAAGATCATAGGCACAAGAACCGCTGGAACGACAACCTTCATCATCTTATCATGCCTCGATGGGCAACATAAAACACCATTCCTCAGAACATAAGGGACGACATGTTCCCCAGAAGAAAGGGTTTCCATTATCGGACCCAGCGTCGGATCTTCACGTTGGTATTTCTCAATATCCCGAAAGAGCATGGGAGCATCCGTTAAGATGGCATTAACCTCAGATAGTATGGACTCGGGAGGTGATGAACTGTCGGCCGGTTCCTGGGTCTCGACGTCGTTAGAAAACATACGGCTGAGTCCATCAGCCACAACATTTTCAGTACCTCTGATATGCCGTACATCGAATTGGAAGGCAGAAATACGGATGGCCCAACGGGCTATACGACCTGTACGACGCGGCCTACCTAAGACCCAGCTTAAGGCTTGATTATCTGTCTCCAGATCGAATTTGACGTGTTCCAGATAGAGACGGAACTTTTCTAATGCGAATAAGACTGCCAAACCTTCAAGCTCATATATGGAGTACTTTGCTTCTTGAGCTGACAATGTCCTAGACGCATAGGCGATGGGTCGCCTCCCTCGTTCAGTCTCTTGAAGAAGGACTGCAGCTACCGCCGACGACGACGCGTCGGTTTGGACGATGAATTTCTTCGAGAAATCAGGCATAGCAAGTACAGGGGCATTACAGAGAGCTAATTTAAGGTCTTCAAAAGCGGCTTGTTGAGAAGGTCCCCACTCAAATTTGATGCCTTTCCTACGTAGAAGGTTTAGGGGCGCCGCTCTATTAGCAAAATTAGGAATGAACTTCCTGAAGAAATTCACCATACCGATGAACCTGGCGATACCTTTAATGTCCTTGGGAGGTTTAAAATCACGGATGGCCTGTGTTCTAGAATGATCGACTGCTACTCCATCGGGTGACACAATATGCCCTAGGAATGACATAGAGGGCTTAGCAAAGGCAACCTTGGACAACTTAACAGTTAACCCAGCCTTACGAAGGCGATCGAGAACTTCTCGCAGATGATCTAGATGTTCTTCAAAAGTCTCTGAAAATACGACGACATCATCTAAGTAGTGATATAAGTACTCGAATTTGATGTCGGAGAAGACCCTATCTAGCAGCCTAGTGAGTACAGCTGCTCCCGTAGGGAGCCCGAAAGGCACGCGGTTGTATTCATATAAATTCCAGTCCGTGGCAAACGCTGTAAGATGTTTAGACTCTTCGGCAAGGGGAATTTGATTATAGGCCTGATTTAAATCCAAGATGGTGAAGAACTTGGCCTTACGAAACCATGAAAAACAAGAATGAAGGTCGGGAAGGGGCACAGATTGCAACACCACCTTCCGATTGAGAGCCCTGTAATCAATGACAGGCCTGAAGCCTCCTTGGGGTTTCGGGACTAGAAAAATAGGCGAAGAATACGCTGACTTAGAGGGCCTAATAATACCATCCTTCAACATCTGATCGATGATTTCTTTCAGAGCTTTCATTTTAGGAGGAGACAGCCTATAAGGTGGAAAGCGAACAGGAATCGAATCCGTGACCTCAATTTTGTATTCAATAAGGTCAGTAACACCAAGAGTATCAGAGAACACCTCGGGAAACGACTGACACAATTTGCGAATACTATCAGCCTGCTCCTCAGGTAGATGTCTAAGGTCTAACAACATCTCATCCTGGGTAGGCGAAATAGATGAACATGATGCAGAATTACACTTTAATAGAGGGATTTTACAATTAGAGGCAAATTTGAATGTGCACGACTTACTCAGAAGATCGAGCACAAGACCAGTGTGAGACATGAAGTCCACTCCCAGTATGATGGGGCAAGACAAATGCTTGGCCACACACAATTTGATTTTCCATGTAAATTTAAAAACACGAATTTTGACATGTAAGGAACCTAGAATTTCTAATGGAGATGAATTAGCCGAAACATATTTAACAGGAGATGAGTCATAGTCAGGGAGTTTACAAACAGATTTCAATTTAGAATACCAATCAGCCGAAATAATGGAACAAACACTGCCTGAATCTAAGAGAGCTGTTATAGGCTCGTTATTTAACTCAATCTTAAGAAAAGGAACAGGTGCGGGGGTATCCGCCGCAATCCTAAGACACTCTCTGGGGCATTCAAAAAAAGAATTTGAAGATTGCTCATTCCCTAAATTCTCGACCTTTTTGCCCGGGGCTGAGCCTTGGAAAGCAGAATTAGTCGACTCAGCCGAAGCCGCTAGTCACTTTTTATTATTGGCATAGGTGGAATTTGCACCAGAAGTTGAGCAGGAGGGGGTGCTATTTGAGTTTGGGCAATTCTTGGCGATATGTGAGAAAGCCCCACATTTAAAGCAGCCTTGTGATGAACCAGCTCCATTCCTAGTCCCACTTGGCTTGATCAGTGGACACTTGTTGCGCAGATGGTCAGGCGACCCGCAAGCATAACATTTACGGGGATTGACTGGTCGGCGAGGTGGAGGCCGAGTGTTACTAAAGGAAGGCGGGGGTTCTTTCGCGACACGCAAGGAATCGGCGTATCTAACTCCTTCCGCTGAGACGGCCAATGCTTCAAGTTCAGAGAAGGTTTGCGGACACGCCGCGAAACACAAATATGACCTGTAGGATGGCGAAATACCTTCTACAATAGCCTGCACAATCTGATCTTCAGGAAAGTGCAGAGCAAACACCCTAGTGTAGAATTTGATATCTTGTATGAAATCAGCCAAGTTTTCATCCAAGCGCTGTACACGGTAATAGTACTTCTGAATCAGGGAGGACCTGGCCCTAGCCGGGATGAAGTTAGCTAGCAAATGGGCATGGAAATCCTCAATAGATGATTGCTCGGCAATGGCTCTTACGATTTTATCAGAGAGAATACCAATAGCATACGGATAGATAATTTGCAAAATTTGACATGGCGAAAGAGAAAAAACAAGAGCATGATCCTGAAATTCCACTAGAAATCTTAAAAATGAAATTACATCACTGGTGGTGTTGACGGAAAACTTAGAGATACCTCTAAGCAACATTGCCAATGGATGAGGCAAGCTACTGAACCCAGGTGACATAGTCGTTAAAGGTTTCAATGGCAAAGAAGTTAATTCAGAGCGGATGTTACCCAATGACGCACGGCGTTCAGATTCGTTGTTCGATGGAGCAGAGATAGTTTGAGCAGCAACGGTTATGCTATTGACTTCCCCCTGAGGAGGCTCTTCATCACTACCTACATTCACTGTGGCGGGTTGATCAGTTTTGGGAGGAACTTCGCCGGTTAGCAATTGAGTGACCTTATTAGACAATTCAGAAATAGTTTCAAGGAGCGTATTAGCGTCCTTCCTCTGAACGTCATTCACCTTTAGAGACAACAGATCATTAACTCTATTTGCAAAGTGATACAGCCTGCCTTGCACACGCTTAATTTGATTAGGAGACGGATCGTTTTCATCAAAAAAGCTGACTACAGATGCTAGCCCAGTAATATTCTCGACGATCGTGGAAAGAGAATCATCAATTTCTTTCTCTCCCAAATTGGGGATGGAAATGGGCAAATCAAGGGACTCTCTAAGCTTGTTGGTGTCGATTGCAACCGTGCCTCCAGATTGCACATTTCTGATAGTTAACTCGTAGATCAACTCCTCTTTGCGCAAATAGTTAAGGAGGAGAACATCGCGAGGGCCGGGCATGATGACAGAACAATTTTGAAAAACTCAAAAAATTCCAGCAACTGAGAAAATTGTTAGAGTTCGAATCAAAGCAATGTTTAGCCGTCAAAAGGGGCTAAATTGAGACCCATTCAACCACGCTCTGCTACCACTTGTTACCGTGTTTTAGCGGTAGTTATGCGTAAAAGAAGGTGCGGGTGTGAATGGGTTTCAAGCTACGAAATTATAGTGCATGTAAAATTAATTTAAAATTTAACAAAGTTATATTTTCTTTTCCAAAAACAAAGCAATAACAGACATGGCAGGTACAATGTAGCAAAACAAGGGGAGTTACAATATTTACAGGTTTTGGGCTTCACGCCCTGACTTCAGCGATCAGCTCAGTTTTACCACAAACACAAGTTTTAACAGAGGGGCAGAAAACCCCATTCATCCCTAGGAGCCCCTGGCTCCGAATTACACAGAAAAGCCTCCACGAGGCATATGACACTCCATTTTCAAAAGAGCGATCCGCTCTCAAAATTTAAGCCTCTCAAAGGCCACACCAAACTCTACCTTCAAGCTGTCCTCTAAGGACGTATTCACAGGGGTAAAATACCCAACCTACTGAGGTCTATTACATGAAAAGAAGGTTGATTACATGACCTCTAAAATAACAATTTGAGAGGAGGCTAACCGCACTCCTGATACACTTGTTTAAGACCTACTTGGCACTAGGCCGTTAATACAAGGGCTAATCCCATACTACTGAGGTGACTTAAGAAAATAACAATTTACATTACATCACGGAAGAATGGGTTTGAGAAAATAAGTTCACCTCAAAACAATATGAGTGGGAACTCGAGAGGGTTAGCACTCTCTATCCCAGTATGTAGTTTTAGAAGATAGGATAGGTACCAGTAGTCTTTACATTTTAAAGGAAGGTTACATGGTGGAAGGCCTAGAACCCGCCCCGAAGGTTAAACTGCTGAGCAAGCAAAGAAAGAAGTTATTACTTGGCCATTACCTGGTTGTAGACGCCGCCGAAGAAAGAGGCGCTTCCCGCCTCCTGCTATGTACTTAATACACTGAAAGATGGAACAGAAGTGGCCCCGAGACCCTAAAATCAGCAGTTTATATCCTCTCGCGGAAGATTCTAGGCGTTAGGGGAAAGAAAACACCCTCCCACAAAATTTTTATTGGCTAGGGAAAAGAAACCCCTACATAGAGGAAGAAGAAACACATTATTGGTGGAAAATTAATTAAAGAAATTCGGGATTGGCTAGATCCAAAATAAGGGGAAAAGGAGGGGTATACAGCCAACTTAAACAATGACAGAAAGAAATTTAACAAAGAACAAACTCTTGAAATAAAAATTTCTCCAACAAAATAGTTCTTTGACTCCGCACTAGGTCGCACTATTGTTGATCTTCAGTAGTGTCCTCTAGAAGAGAAAGTTCACACTTCTTACTTCAAGCGAAACAAAAACACATCAAAAATGACACAGTTCACAAACTCAAAAATTTCCAGGTAGTGACATCTTCTGAGAAATTAGTAGATTAATAGTGTAGATAAAGTTCAGACTTCCTCCAGAAGAGGAGTTTCAACTGGCGCAACTTTTAAATAAACAGAGTAGAGGTGTACCGCCCGGTACAATTATTATTATTATTATTATTATTATTATTATTATTATTATTATTATTATTATTGTTGTTGTTCCGAGGTATTTGTGGAACAGCAGAGGTGAAAGAAGGTGCAGGGGTGAATGGGTCTAACTACAAATGCCAAGAAAAGAAGAACATTTAAAACTTAAACTGAAGGTTATATTTCCTTTTTTTTAAATTCAACTTTAGCAAATTTTATAGCAATAAAATGACAAGGCTTTAACCAAAACAAGAAAATCCAAAATTTAGAGACAGTTTAACAATATGGGCTTCAAGCCCTAAGTTCTGAGCTCTCAGCTCGCAAACACATATTTACCAAAGGGCAGAAATCCCCTAATAACATGGAGCACTTGCTCCCACCTAGCAATGCAAGCCTCCTAGTGGCACATACCCAATACTTAAAAGAGCTGACCCCCTCTCAGTTTTCCAATCCTATTAAACGCAATACCAGGCTTTACACTAAATCGCCATCAAGGCACAACTTACACAATATGAAACGGGGGTATCTTGTACCCAACCTACTGGGCCTTAGTAGAAAAAGAATAGGTTACGTAAATGGCCTAAAATGCAAAAATGAATGGAGGCGTGAATTTGCACTCCTACGTGAAACTTCTTAAAACCTAAGAGGCACTAGGCCGATGAAATAGGGGCTATCCCCAAACTATGGAGGTGACTCGTATAATGAATAAATTTAACACATTAAGGAAGAGTAAAACATCAGTTACCAAAACGTAGTCACCTCAAGTCAAAATGAAGGGGAGCTCGAGAAGGTAGAGCACTCTCTATCCCCGATTTACAGTTACAGATATATGCAGTTTTTACATAAGCCGGCACAAGTTTACATTTGTAGAAAGGTAGGTTACATTGTAAAAGTTTCGGACCTTTCCCGCGGGTTAAACTGCTGAAGAACTGCTGTCAGATGGAAGAGGCGCTTCCCGCCTCCTGCTACACGTCCATACACTAGATTAGATGTTGATGAAGTGGCCGAGAGACAAGAAAATCAGCAGTTTTTGTACCCTCGGGGAAGGTTCGAGACCTTTCATGAATAATTAAGACACACCCACAGGCGTTTATTGGGTAGCTTACAGTTACACATCAAAATCGAAGAAGAAAGACACGATTGGTCAAAAATTAATTACAGAAATTCTGGATTGGCTAAGTTCAAAACTGGCGGAAGGAAAGATTAATATTGCCAACCCACAAATGAAAGAACGAAATTTAGTAAGGACAAAAACTTATGAGTACAAAATTTCTTCAAATAAAGTTCCTTCACTTCTTGATAAATAGAAAACAAAAACAAGTCGAAATTCACACAGTGACATCTTCAGAGCAAAAGTTTAAGTAGGTCCAGTTTTAAGTTCAGTGTTTCTCCAGTAGAGGAGTACTTTAAGGCGGAAAATTCGAATGTGCGGCGTAGAGGTGTACCACTCGGTACAATTATTATTATTATTATTATTATTATTATTATTATTATTATTATTATTATTATTATTATTATTATTATTATTATTATTATTATTATTATTATTATTATTATTATTATTATATTGTTGTTGATGATTTAGGAACAAAACTCAAATACAGTATATAGGAAGGAACAAGAGCCCTATTAAAAATGTAATTCTCAGTTTATTCCACTCCGTTATTCTTTTTTACTTTTTCGGTGTTGAAACTTTGACCGAAAGGTACAAGGACTTTAATGCAGACTGAAAAATGCACTGCGGAGATTGCTTACCAAGCTGCATAATCACAACTCACGACTAATGGATGCACTGCATCAATGATAGATGCAGAAGACTTCAAACAAGAAAATTCGAGGGGTTCTACTTTGCAAACATCTGTGCTTACAAAGAGTTCCTTCCCTACAAATTAATCACACAAACACAGAGTTTGGATTTGTACAGAGGCAGGAATTTAATTTTTATCCATTTTTGGGCTCATTATTATTTTAAAAACTTCCTAGGTTTTGATGTGGATTCAAAAATCTGTCCCTACCACCCTACATTACGAGGAAAGATATAATAATTGCTACGGTTGGCAACACTGCCACGGCAAAACATAGAGCTGTCTCTCCAGGAATTCACTGCTGTCTCCAGCACATCAATGTGTCCAGCAGACGTGAGGTGACACGACGTGCTCTTTGTTACCCACCACCCGTAAATCCACACAGTAGGGACGAAGTGTGCATCACACGGGTCACATCAGAAAGATGTACACGTAACCTACATTAATTCTCCTGTTTATATTAAGATCCTCTTCATAATGACCTTTTCCCCAATTTATTGGGGTCGGTACGTGATGTAGATTTGGCCCAGTTTAACGCCTGAATGCCCTTCCCTACTCAAACGTTCTTTGAAGGTATGTAATCACTATTGCATATTTCAGTGAAGGCGTTTAGTGCATTGTGTGTATGTAGATAAAGAAAACGAGAAGAAAACAAATAACAGGTTTCCGAGCTAGAGGAATTAAACACGTGCGGTTAAAATTCCCAGGCATCCTGGAATCGAACCCGCGGCCCTCTGAACCAAAGACCAGAACACTGAAATTCTACCGAGGGGCCGAACTCCTGTTGATATTCTGATACCGGTAGATATCAATAGCAGGCATAGTTCTTCCGGATTTTTCAATTTGTTCAGTAAACGCTTTGCTCGGAGCAGTCCTCGATCTTCAGTGTGGGGGGACATGAACCTCATTTCGTCATAACATATGACTTATGTCAAATTTTCTCAAGCACCATTATGCTTCCTGACAGGTGGTGATCTCTAGCAATGGCCCTCATGGACGTTGTGGGGCTCGTGTCAATAAAATTCTGCACCTGTTGCAGAAACTATAGTATTCTCTGTCAGCAGCTGTACTTGGCAATATATGACATATCCCATCCTCTATCCCATCCCCTCGGAGTTTTCCAACCTTTTGTTTTTGTGTGGTACATTCTTAACGTTGCACTAACCCATCGACGGTTTTCAGGATGGGTTAGGCTTAGGATTGGGAAGGTAATCGTGGCCTTCATTAGAATGCAGCCCCAGCATTTGCCTTGTGTTATAATAGGAAACCACAGAATACAATGATGATGATGATGATGATGATGATGATGATAATGATGATTAAGATCGAATGTTTATGACCTAAAAGTCATTCAATCAATCACTACCGCTCTGCATTTAGGGCAGTCACCCAGGTGGTAGATTCCGTATCTGCTGTTTTCCTAGCCTTTTCTTAAATGACCTCAAAGGAATCGGAAATCCCCTTCATATAAACGAATATTTGCCCCAATTCGTCCTCTTGAATTCCAACTTTATCTTCATATTGTGATCTCTCCTACTTTCAAAGGCACCACTAAAACTTTTTCGTCTACGGATGTCCTCCCACGCCATCTCTCCATCGACAGCTCGGGACATACCACTTAGTCGAGCAGCTCATCTTCTTTCTCCCAAGTCTTCCCAGCCCAAACTTTGCAACATTTTTGTAACGCTACTCTTTTGTCGGAAATCACCTAGAACAAATCGAGCTGCTTTTCTTTGGATTTTTCCACTTCTTGAATCAAGTAATTCTGGTGAGAGTCCCATACACTGGAACCATATTCTAGTTGAGGTCTTACTAGAGACTTGTATGCCCTCTCCTTTACATGCTTACTACAACCTCTAAATACCCTCACAACCACGTGAAGAGATCTGTACCCTTTATTTACAATCCCATTTATGTGATGAAGATCTTTCTTTATATTAACACCTAGGTACTTACAGTCATCCCCATAAGGAACTTTCACCCCCGTCAACGCAGAAATTAAAACTGAGAGGACTTTTGAAAATGGTCAATAAAATGCCCTTAAATTTAAGGGAAAATGCTATCAAATAATCACAAAGTGACTTTAAAATATTTGCCCAAACTGAGTTCTGGTGACTTTGTAACAAAGGTTTTACAAGTAACATACACCCTCTGTATTCAGTGCATAGCTCTTGGTTTCAAAGAACAATTAACTGCTAATTTACTTGGAGGTGTATATAATGATTTTCGGAAACACTTGTTGTTCTATGCAGCAATTCTTTTCTGTCCTCTACTCCTCGTTTCATTTCATAATAAGAACCATAATGAAGACTCTGTGCCAAGACTTGAAGGAATTTTTTCCTCGGTCGTCATCGACTTTTCTTTCCAGTGATTTTTCCTTCCAACCGATTGGTAAGAAAGGTGCTGTGTCGCAAGATGTGACCAGTGAATTTAGCTCTTCTTCTATGTATCGTTATCATCAGTTTTCCCTTACCTTGAATTTCTTGCAGAAGGCTTTTGTTTGTTCTCTTTTCAATCCATTTAATCGTTAGGATTCGTCTCCAGACCCACATCTCAAACGCTTCCAGTTGTTACCAATCCTTATCTCTGATTTTCCAAGATTCACAGCCATACAATAGCACACATCATACAAAAGAATTTACATATTTCTCCCTAATTCCAGTCTAAATTTGGATAGTTTCGTAAATTTGTATGTCTTAATTAGTTCATTGTATTGCTGTGTATCTGTTGTAGTGTATAAAACAATAACATCACAATACCTATTGCGTTTACTACCACGTTTGATATTTCAGAAGGCTAGACACAATTATCTTAATGATGCAAGTACTATAAAAATTACCTGGCCCATAGATTTAATCGATAGCTCCTAGATTTATAAACATTTGTCATGGCCTGATCTAAAAGTTCTTTAAATTTTCTTTAAAGTTGAAATAATAACTGCTCATGTCAAACTGGCATAAATGCGAAAGAATGCAAAGTAAAGATGAGTTGTTATCTATTGTTATATCGCAGAATGAATTTCTATACTACA